>NW_027473450.1:0-325882 GCF_050947335.1 Megachile rotundata | reverse complement strand
GGTTAATAATATGAGTTAGATTGATAATAATAAGAGTAATAAGTATAGTATTTGTCGTTCTATCGATCATATAAGCATAATATGGCTAATAATATGAGTTAGACTCATAATAATAAGAGCAATAAGTATAGTATTTGTCGTTCTATCGATCATATAAGCATAATATGGCTAATAATATGAGTTAGATTCATAATAATAAGAGTAATAAGTATAGTAATTGTCGTTCTATCGATCATATAAGCATAATATGGCTAATAATATGAGTTAGAGTGATAATACTAAGAGTAGTGAGTATAGTAATTCTCGTTCTATCGATCATATAAGCATAATATGGCTAATAATATGAGTTAGATTGATAATAATAAGAGTAATAAGTATAGTAATTGTCGTTATATCGATCATATAACCATAATATGGCTAATAGCATAAGTTAGATTGATAATAATAAGAGTAATGAGTATAGTAATTGTCGTTCTATCGATCATATCTGCATAATATGGTTAATAATATGAGTTAGATTGATAATAGTGAGTGTAATAAATATAGTAATTGTCGTTCTATCGCTCATATAAGCACAATATGGCTAATAATATGAGTTCGATTGACAATAATAAGAGTAATAAGTATAGTAATTGTCGTTCTATCGATCATATAAGCATAATATGGCTAATAATATGAGTTAGATTGATAATAATAAGTGTAAAAAGTATAGTAATTGTCGTTCGATCGATCATATCTGCATAATATGGTTAATAATATGAGTTAGATTGATAATAATAAGGGTAATGAGTATAGTAATTGTAGCTCTATCGATCATATCTGCTTAATATGGTTAATAATATGAGTTTGAATGATAATAATGAGTAATAAGTATAGTAATTGTCGTTCTATCGATCATATCTGCATAATATGGTTAATAATATGAGTTAGATTGGTAATAGTGAGTGTAATAAGTATAGTGAATGTCGTTCTATCGATCATATCAGCATAATACGGGTAATAATATGAGTTGGATTGATAATAATAAGAGTAATGAGTATAGTAATTGTAGGTCTATCGATCATATAAGCATAATATGGCTAATAATATGAGTCAGATTCATAATAATAACAGTAATAAGTATAGTAATTGTCGTTCTATCGATCATATAAGCATAATATGGCTAATAATATGAGTAAGATTCATAATAATAAGAGTAATAAGTATAGTAATTGTCGTTCTATCGATCATTTAAGCATAATATGGCGAATAATATGAGTTGGGTTGATAAAAATAAGAATAATAAGTATAGTAATTGTCGTTCTATCGATCATATCTGCATAATATGGTTAATAATATGAGTTAGATTGATAATAATAAGAGTAATAGGTATAGTATTTGTCGTTCTATCGATCATATAAGCATAATATGGCTAATAATATGAGTCAGATTCATAATAATAACAGTAATAAGTATAGTAATTGTCGTTCTATCGATCATTTAAGCATAATATGGCTAATAATATGAGTTAGATTGATAATAATAACAGTAATAAGTATAGTAATTGTCGTTCTATCGATAATATAAGCATAATATGGCTAATAATATGAGTTAGATTGATAATACTAAGAGTAGTGAGTATAGTAATTCTCGTTCTATCGATCATATAAGCATAATATGGCTAATAATATGAGTTAGATTGATAATACTAAGAGTAGTGAGTATAGTAATTCTCATTCTATCGATCATATAAGCATAATATGGCTAATAATATGAGTTAGATAGATAATAATAAGAGTAATGAGTATAGTAATTGTCGTTCTATCGATCATATAAGCATAATATGGCTAATAATATGAGTTAGATTGATAATAATAAGAGTAATAAGTATAGTAATTGTCGTTATATCGATCATATAACCATAATATGGCTAATAGCATGAGTTAGATTGATAATAATAAGAGTAATGAGTATAGTAATTGTAGCTCTATCGATCATATCTGCTTAATATGGTTAATAATATGAGTTAGAATGATAATAATAAGAGTAATAAGTATAGTAATTGTCGTTCTATCGATCATATCTGCATAATATGGTTAATAATATGAGTTAGATTGATAATAGGGAGTGTAATAAGTATAGTGAATGTCGTTCTATCGATCATATCAGCATAATACGGGTAATAATATGAGTTGGATTGATAATAATAAGAGTAATGAGTATAGTAATTGTAGGTCTATCGATCATATAAGCATAATATGGCTAATAATATGAGTCAGATTCATAATAATAACAGTAATAAGTATAGTAATTGTCGTTCTATCGATCATATAAGAATAATATGGCTAATAATATGAGTAAGATTCATAATAATAAGAGTAATAAGTATAGTTATTGTCGTTCTATCGATCATTTAAGCATAATATGGCGAATAATATGAGTTGGGTTGATAAAAATAAGAATAATAAGTATAGTAATTGTCGTTCTATCGATCATATAAGCATAATATGGCTAATAATATGAGTTAGGTTGATAATAATAAGAGTAATAAGTATAGTAAATGTCGTGCTATCGATCATATCTGCATAATATGGTTAATAATATGAGTTAGATTGATAATATTGAGTGTAATAAGTATAGTAATTGTAGTTCTATCGATCATATCTGCATAATATGGTTAATAATATGAGTTAGATTGATAATAATAAGCGTAATAAGTATAGTATTGGTCGTTCTATCGATCATATCTGCATAATATGGTTAATAATATGAGTTAGATTGATAATAATAAGAGTAATAAGTATAGTATTTGTCGTTCTATCGATCATATAAGCATAATATGGCTAATAATATGAGTTAGACTCATAATAATAAGAGCAATAAGTATAGTATTTGTCGTTCTATCGATCATATAAGCATAATATGGCTAATAATATGAGTTAGATTCATAATAATAAGAGTAATAAGTATAGTAATTGTCGTTCTATCGATCATATAAGCATAATATGGCTAATAATATGAGTTAGAGTGATAATACTAAGAGTAGTGAGTATAGTAATTCTCGTTCTATCGATCATATAAGCATAATATGGCTAATAATATGAGTTAGATTGATAATAATAAGAGTAATAAGTATAGTAATTGTCGTTATATCGATCATATAACCATAATATGGCTAATAGCATAAGTTAGATTGATAATAATAAGAGTAATGAGTATAGTAATTGTCGTTCTATCGATCATATCTGCATAATATGGTTAATAATATGAGTTAGATTGATAATAGTGAGTGTAATAAATATAGTAATTGTCGTTCTATCGCTCATATAAGCACAATATGGCTAATAATATGAGTTCGATTGACAATAATAAGAGTAATAAGTATAGTAATTGTCGTTCTATCGATCATATAAGCATAATATGGCTAATAATATGAGTTAGATTGATAATAATAAGTGTAAAAAGTATAGTAATTGTCGTTCGATCGATCATATCTGCATAATATGGTTAATAATATGAGTTAGATTGATAATAATAAGGGTAATGAGTATAGTAATTGTAGCTCTATCGATCATATCTGCTTAATATGGTTAATAATATGAGTTTGAATGATAATAATGAGTAATAAGTATAGTAATTGTCGTTCTATCGATCATATCTGCATAATATGGTTAATAATATGAGTTAGATTGGTAATAGTGAGTGTAATAAGTATAGTGAATGTCGTTCTATCGATCATATCAGCATAATACGGGTAATAATATGAGTTGGATTGATAATAATAAGAGTAATGAGTATAGTAATTGTAGGTCTATCGATCATATAAGCATAATATGGCTAATAATATGAGTCAGATTCATAATAATAACAGTAATAAGTATAGTAATTGTCGTTCTATCGATCATATAAGCATAATATGGCTAATAATATGAGTAAGATTCATAATAATAAGAGTAATAAGTATAGTAATTGTCGTTCTATCGATCATTTAAGCATAATATGGCGAATAATATGAGTTGGGTTGATAAAAATAAGAATAATAAGTATAGTAATTGTCGTTCTATCGATCATATCTGCATAATATGGTTAATAATATGAGTTAGATTGATAATAATAAGAGTAATAGGTATAGTATTTGTCGTTCTATCGATCATATAAGCATAATATGGCTAATAATATGAGTTAGATTCATAATAATAAGAGTAATAAGTATAGTAATTGTCGTTCTATCGATCATATAAGCATAATATGGCTAATAATATGAGTAAGATTCATAATAATAAGAGTAATAAGTATAGTAATTGTCGTTCTATCGATCATTTAAGCATAATATGGCGAATAATATGAGTTGGGTTGATAAAAATAAGAATAATAAGTATAGTAATTGTCGTTCTATCGATCATATAAGCATAATATGGCTAATAATATGAGTTAGGTTGATAATAATAAGAGTAATAAGTATAGTAAATGTCGTGCTATCGATCATATCTGCATAATATGGTTAATAATATGAGTTAGATTGATAATAGTGAGTGTAATAAGTATAGTAATTGTAGTTCTATCGATCATATCTGCATAATATGGCTAATAATATGAGTTAGATTCATAATAATAAGAGTAATAAGTATAGTAATTGTCGTTCTATCGATCATATAAGCATAATATGGCTAATAATATGAGTTAGATTTATAATAATAAGAGTAATAAGTATAGTAATTGTCGTTCTATCGATCATATAAGCACAATATGGCTAATAATATGAGTTAGATTGATAATAATAAGAGTAATAAGTATAGTAATTGTCGTTATATCGATCATATAACCATAATATGGCTAATAGCATGAGTTAGATTGATAATAATAAGATTAATGAGTATAGTAATTGTCGTACTATCGATCATTTAAGCATAATATGGCGAATAATATGAGTTGGGTTGATAAAAATAAGAATAATAAGTATAGTAATTGTCGTTCTATCGATCATATCTGCATAATATGGTTAATAATATGAGTTAGATTGATAATAATAAGAGTAATAGGTATAGTATTTGTCGTTCTATCGATCATATAAGCATAATATGGCTAATAATATGAGTTAGATTCATAATAATAAGAGTAATAAGTATAGTAATTGTCGTTCGATCGATCATATCTGCATAATATGGTTAATAATATGAGTTAGATTGATAATAATAAGGGTAATGAGTATAGTAATTGTAGCTCTATCGATCATATCTGCTTAATATGGTTAATAATATGAGTTTGAATGATAATAATGAGTAATAAGTATAGTAATTGTCGTTCTATCGATCATATCTGCATAATATGGTTAATAATATGAGTTAGATTGATAATAGTGAGTGTAATAAGTATAGTGAATGTCGTTCTATCGATCATATCAGCATAATACGGGTAATAATATGAGTTGGATTGATAATAATAAGAGTAATGAGTATAGTAATTGTAGGTCTATCGATCATATAAGCATAATATGGCTAATAATATGAGTCAGATTCATAATAATAACAGTAATAAGTATAGTAATTGTCGTTCTATCGATCATTTAAGCATAATATGGCTAATAATATGAGTTAGATTGATAATAATAACAGTAATAAGTATAGTAATTGTCGTTCTATCGATAATATAAGCATAATATGGCTAATAATATGAGTTAGATTGATAATACTAAGAGTAGTGAGTATAGTAATTCTCGTTCTATCGATCATATAAGCATAATATGGCTAATAATATGAGTTAGATTGATAATACTAAGAGTAGTGAGTATAGTAATTCTCATTCTATCGATCATATAAGCATAATATGGCTAATAATATGAGTTAGATAGATAATAATAAGAGTAATGAGTATAGTAATTGTCGTTCTATCGATCATATAAGCATAATATGGCTAATAATATGAGTTAGATTGATAATAATAAGAGTAATAAGTATAGTAATTGTCGTTATATCGATCATATAACCATAATATGGCTAATAGCATGAGTTAGATTGATAATAATAAGAGTAATGAGTATAGTAATTGTAGCTCTATCGATCATATCTGCTTAATATGGTTAATAATATGAGTTAGAATGATAATAATAAGAGTAATAAGTATAGTAATTGTCGTTCTATCGATCATATCTGCATAATATGGTTAATAATATGAGTTAGATTGATAATAGGGAGTGTAATAAGTATAGTGAATGTCGTTCTATCGATCATATCAGCATAATACGGGTAATAATATGAGTTGGATTGATAATAATAAGAGTAATGAGTATAGTAATTGTAGGTCTATCGATCATATAAGCATAATATGGCTAATAATATGAGTCAGATTCATAATAATAACAGTAATAAGTATAGTAATTGTCGTTCTATCGATCATATAAGAATAATATGGCTAATAATATGAGTAAGATTCATAATAATAAGAGTAATAAGTATAGTTATTGTCGTTCTATCGATCATTTAAGCATAATATGGCGAATAATATGAGTTGGGTTGATAAAAATAAGAATAATAAGTATAGTAATTGTCGTTCTATCGATCATATAAGCATAATATGGCTAATAATATGAGTTAGAATGATAATAATAAGAGTAATAAGTATAGTAATTGTCGTTCTATCGATCATATCTGCATAATATGGTTAATAATATGAGTTAGATTGATAATAGTGAGTGTAATAAGTATAGTGAATGTCGTTCTATCGATCATATCAGCATAATATGGGTAATAATATGAGTTAGATTGATAATAATAAGAGTAATAAGTATAGTATTTGTCGTTCTATCGATCATATAAGTATAATACGGCTAATAATATGAGTTAGATTGATAATAATAAGAGTAATGAGTATAGTAATTGTCGTTCTATCGATCATATCTGCATAATATGGTTAATAATATGAGTTAGATTGATAATAGTGAGTGTAATAAGTATAGTGAATGTCGTTCTATCGATCATATCAGCTTAATATGGGTAATAATATGAGTTGGATTGGTAATAATAAGAGTAATGAGTATAGTAATTGTAGTTCTATCGATCATATAAGCATAATGTGGCTAATAATATGAGGTAGATTCATAATAATAAGAGTAATAAGTATAGTAATTGTCGTTCTATCGATCATATAAGCACAATATGGCTAATAATATGAGTTAGAATGATAATAATAAGAGTAATAAGTATAGTAATTGTCGTTCTATCGATCATATATGCATAATATGGTTAATAATATGAGGCAGATTCATAATAATAAGAGTAATAAGTATAGTAGTTGTCGTTCTATCGATTATTTAAGCATAATATGGCGAATAATATGAGTTGGGTTGATAAAAATAAGAATAATAAGTATAGTAATTGTCGTTCTATCGAGCATATAAGCATAATATGGTTAATAATATGAGTTAGAATGATAATAATAAGAGTAATAAGTATAGTAATTGTCGTTCTATCGATCATATCTGCATAATATGGTTAATAATATGAGTTAGATTGATAATAGTGAGTGTAATAAGTATAGTGAATGTCGTTCTATCGATCATATCAGCATAATATGGGTAATAATATGAGTTAGCTTGATAATAATAAGAGTAATAAGTATAGTATTTGTCGTTCTATCGATCATATAAGTATAATATGGCTAATAATATGAGTTAGATTGATAATAATAAGAGTAATAAGTATAGTAATTGTCGTTCTATTGATCATTTAAGCATAATATGGCCAATAATATGAGTTAGATTGATAATAATAACAGTAATAAGTATAGTAATTGTCGTTCTATCGATAATATAAGCATAATATGGCTAATAATATGAGTTATATTGATAATACAAAGAGTAGTGAGTATAGTAATTCTCGTTCTGCCGATCATATAAGCATAATATTGCTAATAATATGAGTTAGATTGATAATAATAAGAGTAATAAGTATAGTAATTGTCGTTATATCGATCATATAACCATAATATGGCTAATAGCATGAGTTAGATTGATAATAATAAGAGTAATGAGTATAGTAATTGTCGTTCTATCGATCATATCTGCATAATATGGTTAATAATATGAGTTAGATTGATAATAGTGAGTGTAATAAGTATAGTGAATGTCGTTCTATCGATCATATCAGCATAATATGGGTAATAATATGAGTTGGATTGGTAATAATAAGAGTAATGAGTATAGTAATTGTAGTTCTATCAATCATATAAGCATAATGTGGCTAATAATATGAGGTAGATTCATAATAATAAGAGTAATAAGTATAGTAATTGTCGTTCTATCGATCATATAAGCACAATATGGCTAATAATATGAGTTAGATTGATAATAATAAGAGTAATAAGTATAGTAATTGTCGTTATATCGATCATATAACCATAATATGGCTAACAGCATGAGTTAGATTGATAATAAGAAGAGTAATGAGTATAGTAATTGTCGTTCTATCGATCATATCTGCATAGTATGGTTAATAATATGAGTTAGATTGATAATAATAAGAGCAGTGAGTATAGTAATTGTCGTACTATCGATCATATAAGCATAATATGGCTAATAATATGAGTTAGATTGATAATAATAACAGTAATAAGTATAGTAATTGTCGTTCTATCGATAATATAAGCATAATATGGCTAATAATATGAGTTATATTGATAATACAAAGAGTAGTGAGTATAGTAATTCTCGTTCTGCCGATCATATAAGCATAATATTGCTAATAATATGAGTTAGATTGATAATAATAAGAGTAATAAGTATAGTAATTGTCGTTCTATCGATCATATAAGCACAATATGGCTAATAATATGAGTTAGGTTCATAATAATAAGAGTAATAAGTATAGTAATTGTCGTTCTATCGATCATATAAGCACAATATGGCTAATAATATGAGTTAGATTGATAATAATAAGAGTAATAAGTATAGTAATTGTCGTTATATCGATCATATAACCATAATATGGCTAATAGCATGATTTAGATTGATAATAATAAGAGTAATGAGTATAGTAATTGTCGTTCTATCGATCATATCTGCATAATATGGTTAATAATATGAGATAGATTGATAATAGTGAGTGTAATAAGTATAGTGAATGTCGTTCTATCGATCATATCAGCATAATATGGGTAATAATATGAGTTGGATTGGTAATAATAAGAGTAATGAGTATAGTAATTGTAGTTCTATCGATCATATAAGCATAATATGGCTAATAATATGAGTTAGATTGATAATAATAAGAGTAGTGAGTATAGTAATTCTCGTTCTATCGGTCACATAAGCATAATATGGCTAATAATATGAGTTAGATTGATAATAATAAGAATAATAAGTATAGTAATTGTCGTTCTATCGATCATATCTGCATAATATGGTTAATAATATGAGTTAGATTCATAATTATAAGAGTAATAAGTATAGTAATTGTCGTTCTATCGATCATATAAGCATAATATGGCTAAAAATATAAGTTAGATTGATAATAATAAGAGTAATAAGTATAGTAATTGTCGTTCTATCGATCATATAAGCATAATATGTCTAATAATATGAGTTAGAGTGATAATACTAAGAGTAGTGAGTATAGTAATTCCCATTCTATCGATCATATAAGCATAATATGGCTAATAATATGAGTTAGAGTGATAATACTAAGAGTAGTGAGTATAGTAATTCTCATTCTATCGATCATATAAGCATAATATGGCTAATAATATGAGTTAGATTGATAATAATAACAGTAATAAGTATAGTGAATGTCGTTCTATCGATCATATCAGCATAATATGGGTAATAATATGAGTTGGATTGATAATAATAAGAGTAGTGAGTATAGTAATTGTAGTTCCATCGATCATATAAGCATAATGTGGCTAATAATATGAGTTAGATTGATAATGCTAAGAGTAGCGAGTGTAGTAATTCTCGTTCTATCGATCATATAAGCATAATATGGCTAATAATATGAGTTAGATTGATAATAATAAGAGTAATAGGTACAGTAATTGTCGTTCTATCGATCATATAAGCATAATATGGCTTATAATATGAGTTAGAGTGATAATAGTAAGTGTAATAAGTATAGTAAATGTTGTGCTATCAATCATATCTGCATAATATGGTTAATAATATGAGTTAGATTGATAATAGTGAGTGTAATAAGTATAGTAATTCTCGTACTATCGATCATATAAGCATATTATGGCTAATAATATGAGTTAGATTGATAATACTAAGAGTAGCGAGTGTAGTAATTCTCGTTCTATCGATCATATAAGCATAATATGGCTAATAATATGAGTCGGATTCATAATAATAAGAGTAATAAGTGTAGTAATTGTCGTTCTATCGATCATTTAAGCATAATATGGCGAATAATATGAGTTGGGTTGATAAAAATAAGAATAATAAGTATAGTAATTGTCGTTCTATCGATCATATAAGCATAATATGGCTAATAATATGAGTTAGATTGGTAATAATAAGAGTAATAGGTATAGTAATTCTCATTCTATCGATCATATAAGCATAATATGGCTAATAATATGAGTTAGATTGATAATAATAAGATTAATGAGTATAGTAATTGTCGTACTATCGATCATTTAAGCATAATATGGCGAATAATATGAGTTGGGTTGATAAAAATAAGAATAATAAGTATAGTAATTGTCGTTCTATCGATCATATCTGCATAATATGGTTAATAATATGAGTTAGATTGATAATAATAAGAGTAATAGGTATAGTATTTGTCGTTCTATCGATCATATAAGCATAATATGGCTAATAATATGAGTTAGATTCATAATAATAAGAGTAATAAGTATAGTAATTGTCGTTCGATCGATCATATCTGCATAATATGGTTAATAATATGAGTTAGATTGATAATAATAAGGGTAATGAGTATAGTAATTGTAGCTCTATCGATCATATCTGCTTAATATGGTTAATAATATGAGTTTGAATGATAATAATGAGTAATAAGTATAGTAATTGTCGTTCTATCGATCATATCTGCATAATATGGTTAATAATATGAGTTAGATTGATAATAGTGAGTGTAATAAGTATAGTGAATGTCGTTCTATCGATCATATCAGCATAATACGGGTAATAATATGAGTTGGATTGATAATAATAAGAGTAATGAGTATAGTAATTGTAGGTCTATCGATCATATAAGCATAATATGGCTAATAATATGAGTCAGATTCATAATAATAACAGTAATAAGTATAGTAATTGTCGTTCTATCGACCATATAAGCATAATATGGCTAATAATATGAGTTAGATTCATAATAATAAGAGTAATAAGTATAGTAATTGTCGTTCTATCGATTATATAAGCATAATATGGCTAATAATATGAGTAAGATTCATAATAATAAGAGTAATAAGTATAGTAATTGTCGTTCTATCGATCATTTAAGCATAATATGGCGAATAATATGAGTTGGGTTGATAAAAATAAGAATAATAAGTATAGTAATTGTCGTTCTATCGATCATATAAGCATAATATGGTTAATAATATGAGTTAGAATGATAATAATAAGAGTAATAAGTATAGTAATTGTCGTTCTATCGATCATATCTGCATAATATGGTTAATAATATGAGTTAGATTGATAATAGTGAGTGTAATAAGTATAGTGAATGTCGTTCTATCGATCATAGCAGCATAATATGGGTAATAATATGAGTTAGATTGATAATAATAAGAGTAATAAGTATAGTATTTGTCGTTCTATCGATCATATAAGTATAATATGGCTAATAATATGAGTTAGATTGATAATAATTAGAGTAATGAGTATAGTAATTGTCGTTCTATCGATCATATCTGCATAATATGGTTAATAATATGAGTTAGATTGATAATAGTGAGTGTAATAAGTATAGTGAATGTCGTTCTATCGATCATATCAGCATAATATGGGTAATAATATGAGTTGGATTGGTAATAATAAGAGTAATGAGTATAGTAATTGTAGTTCTATCGATCATATAAGCATAATGTGGCTAATAATATGAGGTAGATTCATAATAATAAGAGTAATAAGTATAGTAATTGTCGTTCTATCGATCATATAAGCACAATATAGCTAATAATATGAGTTAGAATGATAATAATAAGAGTAATAAGTATAGTAATTGTCGTTCTATCGATCATATATGCATAATATGGTTAATAATATGAGGCAGATTCATAATAATAAGAGTAATAAGTATAGTAGTTGTCGTTCTATCGATTATTTAAGCATAATATGGCGAATAATATGAGTTGGGTTGATAAAAATAAGAATAATAAGTATAGTAATTGTCGTTCTATCGAGCATATAAGCATAATATGGTTAATAATATGAGTTAGAATGATAATAATAAGAGTAATAAGTATAGTAATTGTCGTTCTATCGATCATATCTGCATAATATGGTTAATAATATGAGTTAGATTGATAATAGTGAGTGTAATAAGTATAGTGAATGTCGTTCTATCGATCATATCAGCATAATATGGGTAATAATATGAGTTAGATTGATAATAATAAGAGTAATAAGTATAGTATTTGTCGTTCTATCGATCATATAAGTATAATATGGCTAATAATATGAGTTAGATTGATAATAATAAGAGTAATAAGTATAGTAATTGTCGCTCTATTGATCATTTAAGCATAATATGGCCAATAATATGAGTTAGATT
This sequence comes from Megachile rotundata, assembly GCF_050947335.1. Taxonomy (NCBI): domain Eukaryota; kingdom Metazoa; phylum Arthropoda; class Insecta; order Hymenoptera; family Megachilidae; genus Megachile; species Megachile rotundata. Next base: position 313,169 of record NW_027473450.1, on the reverse strand, counting down.
GATAATAATAACAGTAATAAGTATAGTAATTGTCGTTCTATCGATAATATAAGCATAATATGGCTAATAATATGAGTTATATTGATAATACAAAGAGTAGTGAGTATAGTAATTCTCGTTCTGCCGATCATATAAGCATAATATTGCTAATAATATGAGTTAGATTGATAATAATAAGAGTAATAAGTATAGTAATTGTCGTTATATCGATCATATAACCATAATATGGCTAATAGCATGAGTTAGATTGATAATAATAAGAGTAATGAGTATAGTAATTGTCGTTCTATCGATCATATCTGCATAATATGGTTAATAATATGAGTTAGATTGATAATAGTGAGTGTAATAAGTATAGTGAATGTCGTTCTATCGATCATATCAGCATAATATGGGTAATAATATGAGTTGGATTGGTAATAATAAGAGTAATGAGTATAGTAATTGTAGTTCTATCAATCATATAAGCATAATGTGGCTAATAATATGAGGTAGATTCATAATAATAAGAGTAATAAGTATAGTAATTGTCGTTCTATCGATCATATAAGCACAATATGGCTAATAATATGAGTTAGATTGATAATAATAAGAGTAATAAGTATAGTAATTGTCGTTATATCGATCATATAACCATAATATGGCTAACAGCATGAGTTAGATTGATAATAAGAAGAGTAATGAGTATAGTAATTGTCGTTCTATCGATCATATCTGCATAGTATGGTTAATAATATGAGTTAGATTGATAATAATAAGAGCAATGAGTATAGTAATTGTCGTACTATCGATCATATAAGCATAATATGGCTAATAATATGAGTTAGATTGATAATAATAACAGTAATAAGTATAGTAATTGTCGTTCTATCGATAATATAAGCATAATATGGCTAATAATATGAGTTATATTGATAATACAAAGAGTAGTGAGTATAGTAATTCTCGTTCTGCCGATCATATAAGCATAATATTGCTAATAATATGAGTTAGATTGATAATAATAAGAGTAATAAGTATAGTAATTGTCGTTCTATCGATCATATAAGCACAATATGGCTAATAATATGAGTTAGGTTCATAATAATAAGAGTAATAAGTATAGTAATTGTCGTTCTATCGATCATATAAGCACAATATGGCTAATAATATGAGTTAGATTGATAATAATAAGAGTAATAAGTATAGTAATTGTCGTTATATCGATCATATAACCATAATATGGCTAATAGCATGATTTAGATTGATAATAATAAGAGTAATGAGTATAGTAATTGTCGTTCTATCGATCATATCTGCATAATATGGTTAATAATATGAGATAGATTGATAATAGTGAGTGTAATAAGTATAGTGAATGTCGTTCTATCGATCATATCAGCATAATATGGGTAATAATATGAGTTGGATTGGTAATAATAAGAGTAATGAGTATAGTAATTGTAGTTCTATCGATCATATAAGCATAATATGGCTAATAATATGAGTTAGATTGATAATAATAAGAGTAGTGAGTATAGTAATTCTCGTTCTATCGGTCACATAAGCACAATATGGCTAATAATATGAGTTAGATTGATAATAATAAGAATAATAAGTATAGTAATTGTCGTTCTATCGATCATATCTGCATAATATGGTTAATAATATGAGTTAGATTCATAATTATAAGAGTAATAAGTATAGTAATTGTCGTTCTATCGATCATATAAGCATAATATGGCTAAAAATATAAGTTAGATTGATAATAATAAGAGTAATAAGTATAGTAATTGTCGTTCTATCGATCATATAAGCATAATATGTCTAATAATATGAGTTAGAGTGATAATACTAAGAGTAGTGAGTATAGTAACTCCCATTCTATCGATCATATAAGCATAATATGGCTAATAATATGAGTTAGAGTGATAATACTAAGAGTAGTGAGTATAGTAATTCTCATTCTATCGATCATATAAGCATAATATGGCTAATAATATGAGTTAGATTGATAATAATAACAGTAATAAGTATAGTGAATGTCGTTCTATCGATCATATCAGCATAATATGGGTAATAATATGAGTTGGATTGATAATAATAAGAGTAGTGAGTATAGTAATTGTAGTTCCATCGATCATATAAGCATAATGTGGCTAATAATATGAGTTAGATTGATAATGCTAAGAGTAGCGAGTGTAGTAATTCTCGTTCTATCGATCATATAAGCATAATATGGCTAATAATATGAGTTAGATTGATAATAATAAGAGTAGTGAGTATAGTAATTCTCGTTCTATCGGTCACATAAGCATAATATGGCTAATAATATGAGTTAGGTTGATAATAATAAGAGTAATAAGTATAGTAAATGTCGTGCTATCGATCATATCTGCATAATATGGTTAATAATATGAGTTAGATTGATAATAGTGAGTGTAATAAGTATAGTAATTGTAGTTCTATCGATCATATCTGCATAATATGGCTAATAATATGAGTTAGATTCATAATAATAAGAGTAATAAGTATAGTAATTGTCGTTCTATCGATCATATAAGCATAATATGGCTAATAATATGAGTTAGATTTATAATAATAAGAGTAATAAGTATAGTAATTGTCGTTCTATCGATCATATAAGCACAATATCTCTAATAATATGAGTTAGATTGATAATAATAAGAGTAATAAGTATAGTAATTGTCGTTATATCGATCATATAACCATAATATGGCTAATAGCATGAGTTAGATTGATAATAATAAGATTAATGAGTATAGTAATTGTCGTACTATCGATCATTTAAGCATAATATGGCGAATAATATGAGTTGGGTTGATAAAAATAAGAATAATAAGTATAGTAATTGTCGTTCTATCGATCATATCTGCATAATATGGTTAATAATATGAGTTAGATTGATAATAATAAGAGTAATAGGTATAGTATTTGTCGTTCTATCGATCATATAAGCATAATATGGCTAATAATATGAGTTAGATTCATAATAATAAGAGTAATAAGTATAGTAATTGTCGTTCGATCGATCATATCTGCATAATATGGTTAATAATATGAGTTAGATTGATAATAATAAGGGTAATGAGTATAGTAATTGTAGCTCTATCGATCATATCTGCTTAATATGGTTAATAATATGAGTTTGAATGATAATAATGAGTAATAAGTATAGTAATTGTCGTTCTATCGATCATATCTGCATAATATGGTTAATAATATGAGTTAGATTGATAATAGTGAGTGTAATAAGTATAGTGAATGTCGTTCTATCGATCATATCAGCATAATACGGGTAATAATATGAGTTGGATTGATAATAATAAGAGTAATGAGTATAGTAATTGTAGGTCTATCGATCATATAAGCATAATATGGCTAATAATATGAGTCAGATTCATAATAATAACAGTAATAAGTATAGTAATTGTCGTTCTATCGACCATATAAGCATAATATGGCTAATAATATGAGTTAGATTCATAATAATAAGAGTAATAAGTATAGTAATTGTCGTTCTATCGATCATATAAGCATAATATGGCTAATAATATGAGTAAGATTCATAATAATAAGAGTAATAAGTATAGTAATTGTCGTTCTATCGATCATTTAAGCATAATATGGCGAATAATATGAGTTGGGTTGATAAAAATAAGAATAATAAGTATAGTAATTGTCGTTCTATCGATCATATAAGCATAATATGGTTAATAATATGAGTTAGAATGATAATAATAAGAGTAATAAGCATAGTAATTGTCGTTCTATCGATCATATCTGCATAATATGGTTAATAATATGAGTTAGATTGATAATAGTGAGTGTAATAAGTATAGTGAATGTCGTTCTATCGATCATATCAGCATAATATGGGTAATAATATGAGTTAGATTGATAATAATAAGAGTAATAAGTATAGTATTTGTCGTTCTATCGATCATATAAGTATAATATGGCTAATAATATGAGTTAGATTGATAATAATAAGAGTAATGAGTATTGTAATTGTCGTTCTATCGATCATATCTGCATAATATGGTTAATAATATGAGTTAGATTGATAATAGTGAGTGTAATAAGTATAGTGAATGTCGTTCTATCGATCATATCAGCATAATATGGGTAATAATATGAGTTGGATTGGTAATAATAAGAGTAATGAGTATAGTAATTGTAGTTCTATCGATCATATAAGCATAATGTGGCTAATAATATGAGGTAGATTCATAATAATAAGAGTAATAAGTATAGTAATTGTCGTTCTATCGATCATATAAGCACAATATGGCTAATAATATGAGTTAGATTGATAATAATAAGAGTAATGAGTATAGTAATTGTCGTTATATCGATCATATAACCATAATATGGCTAATAATATGAGTTAGATAGATAATAATAAGAGTAATGAGTATAGTAATTGTCGTTCTATCGATCATATAAGCATAATATGGCTAATAATATGAGTTAGATTCATAATAATAAGAGTAATAAGTATAGTAATTGTCGTTCTATCGATCATATAAGCATAATATGGCTAATAATATGAGTTAGATTGATAATACTAAGAGTAGTGAGTATAGTAATTCTCGTTCTATCGATCATATAAGCATAATATGGCTAATAATATGAGTTAGATTGATAATACTAAGAGTAGTGAGTATAGTAATTCTCATTCTATCGATCATATCTGCATAATATGGTTAATAATATGAGTTAGATTGATAATAATAAGAGTAATAAGTATAGTATTTGTCGTTCTATCGATCATATAAGCATAATATGGCTAATAATATGAGTTAGATTCATAATAATAAGAGTAATAAGTATAGTAATTGTCGTTCTATCGATCATATAAGCATAATATGGCTAATAATATGAGTTAGATTGATAATAATAAGAGTAATAAGTATAGTAATTGTCGTTCTCTCGATCATATAAGCATAATATGGCTAATAATATGAGTTAGAGCGATAATACTAAGAGTAATGAGTATAGTAATTGTCGTTCTATCGATCATATAAGCATAATATGGCTAATAATATGAGTTAGATTGATAATAATAAGAGTAATAAGTATAGTAATTGTCGTTATATCGATCATATAACCATAATATGGCTAATAGCATGAGTTAGATTGATAATAATAAGAGTAATGAGTATAGTAATTGTAGCTCTATCGATCATATCTGCTTAATATGGTTAATAATATGAGTTAGAATGATAATAATAAGAGTAATAAGTATAGTAATTGTCGTTCTATCGATCATATCTGCATAATATGGTTAATAATATGAGTTAGATTGATAATAGGGAGTGTAATAAGTATAGTGAATGTCGTTCTATCGATCATATCAGCATAATACGGGTAATAATATGAGTTGGATTGATAATAATAAGAGTAATGAGTATAGTAATTGTAGGTCTATCGATCATATAAGCATAATATGGCTAATAATATGAGTCAGATTCATAATAATAACAGTAATAAGTATAGTAATTGTCGTTCTATCGATCATATAAGAATAATATGGCTAATAATATGAGTTAGATTGATAATACTAAGAGTAGTGAGTATAGTAATTCTCGTTCTATCGATCATATAAGCATAATATGGCTAATAATATGAGTTAGATTGATAATACTAAGAGTAGTGAGTATAGTAATTCTCATTCTATCGATCATATCTGCATAATATGGTTAATAATATGAGTTAGATTGATAATAATAAGAGTAATAAGTATAGTATTTGTCGTTCTATCGATCATATAAGCATAATATGGCTAATAATATGAGTTAGATTCATAATAATAAGAGTAATAAGTATAGTAATTGTCGTTCTATCGATCATATAAGCATAATATGGCTAATAATATGAGTTAGATTGATAATAATAAGAGTAATAAGTATAGTAATTGTCGTTCTCTCGATCATATAAGCATAATATGGCTAATAATATGAGTTAGAGCGATAATACTAAGAGTAGTGAGTATAGTAGTTCTCATTCCATCGATCATATAAGCATAATATGGCTAATAATATGAGTTAGATTGATAATAATAGCAGTAATAAGTACAGTAATTGTCGTTCTATCGATAATATAAGCATAACATGGCTAATAATATGAGTTAGATTGATAATAGTGAGTGTAATAAGTATAGTGAATGTCGTTCTATCGATCATATCAGCATAATACGGGTAATAATATGAGTTAGATTGATAATAATAACAGTAATGAGTATAGTAATTGTAGGTCTATCGATCATATAAGCATAATATGGCTAATAATACGAGTTAGATTGATAATAATAAGAGTAATGAGTATAGTAATTGTCGTTCTATCGATCATTTAAGCATAATATGGCTAATAATATGAGTTAGATTGATAATAATAACAGTAATAAGTATAGTAATTGTCGTTCTATCGATAATATAAGCATAATATGGCTAATAATATGAGTTAGATTGATAATACTAAGAGTAGTGAGTATAGTAATTCTCGTTCTATCGATCATATAAGCATAATATGGCTAATAATATGAGTTAGATTGATAATACTAAGAGTAGTGAGTATAGTAATTCTCATTCTATCGATCATATAAGCATAATATGGCTAATAATATGAGTTAGATAGATAATAATAAGAGTAATGAGTATAGTAATTGTCGTTCTATCGATCATATAAGCATAATATGGCTAATAATATGAGTTAGATTGATAATAATAAGAGTAATAAGTATAGTAATTGTCGTTATATCGATCATATAACTATAATATGGCTAATAGCATGAGTTAGATTGATAATAATAAGAGTAATGAGTATAGTAATTGTAGCTCTATCGATCATATCTGCTTAATATGGTTAATAATATGAGTTAGAATGATAATAATAAGAGTAATAAGTATAGTAATTGTCGTTCTATCGATCATATCTGCATAATATGGTTAATAATATGAGTTAGATTGATAATAGGGAGTGTAATAAGTATAGTGAATGTCGTTCTATCGATCATATCAGCATAATACGGGTAATAATATGAGTTGGATTGATAATAATAAGAGTAATGAGTATAGTAATTGTAGGTCTATCGATCATATAAGCATAATATGGCTAATAATATGAGTCAGATTCATAATAATAACAGTAATAAGTATAGTAATTGTCGTTCTATCGATCATATAAGAATAATATGGCTAATAATATGAGTAAGATTCATAATAATAGGAGTAATAAGTATAGTTATTGTCGTTCTATCGATCATTTAAGCATAATATGGCGAATAATATGAGTTGGGTTGATAAAAATAAGAATAATAAGTATAGTAATTGTTGTTCTATCGATCATATAAGCATAATATGGCTAATAATATGAGTTAGGTTGATAATAATAAGAGTAATAAGTATAGTAAATGTCGTGCTATCGATCATATCTGCATAATGTGGTTAATAATATGAGTTAGATTGATAATATTGAGTGTAATAAGTATAGTAATTGTAGTTCTATCGATCATATCTGCATAATATGGTTAATAATATGAGTTAGATTGATAATAATAAGCGTAATAAGTATAGTATTGGTCGTTCTATCGATCATATCTGCATAATATGGTTAATAATATGAGTTAGATTGATAATAATAAGAGTAATAAGTATAGTATTTGTCGTTCTATCGATCATATAAGCATAATATGGCTAATAATATGAGTTAGACTCATAATAATAAGAGCAATAAGTATAGTATTTGTCGTTCTATCGATCATATAAGCATAATATGGCTAATAATATGAGTTAGATTCATAATAATAAGAGTAATAAGTATAGTAATTGTCGTTCTATCGATCATATAAGCATAATATGGCTAATAATATGAGTTAGAGTGATAATACTAAGAGTAGTGAGTATAGTAATTCTCGTTCTATCGATCATATAAGCATAATATGGCTAATAATATGAGTTAGATTGATAATAATAAGAGTAATAAGTATAGTAATTGTCGTTATATCGATCATATAACCATAATATGGCTAATAGCATAAGTTAGATTGATAATAATAAGAGTAATGAGTATAGTAATTGTCGTTCTATCGATCATATCTGCATAATATGGTTAATAATATGAGTTAGATTGATAATAGTGAGTGTAATAAATATAGTAATTGTCGTTCTATCGCTCATATAAGCACAATATGGCTAATAATATGAGTTCGATTGACAATAATAAGAGTAATAAGTATAGTAATTGTCGTTCTATCGATCATATAAGCATAATATGGCTAATAATATGAGTTAGATTGATAATAATAAGTGTAAAAAGTATAGTAATTGTCGTTCGATCGATCATATCTGCATAATATGGTTAATAATATGAGTTAGATTGATAATAATAAGGGTAATGAGTATAGTAATTGTAGCTCTATCGATCATATCTGCTTAATATGGTTAATAATATGAGTTTGAATGATAATAATGAGTAATAAGTATAGTAATTGTCGTTCTATCGATCATATCTGCATAATATGGTTAATAATATGAGTTAGATTGGTAATAGTGAGTGTAATAAGTATAGTGAATGTCGTTCTATCGATCATATCAGCATAATACGGGTAATAATATGAGTTGGATTGATAATAATAAGAGTAATGAGTATAGTAATTGTAGGTCTATCGATCATATAAGCATAATATGGCTAATAATATGAGTCAGATTCATAATAATAACAGTAATAAGTATAGTAATTGTCGTTCTATCGATCATATAAGCATAATATGGCTAATAATATGAGTAAGATTCATAATAATAAGAGTAATAAGTATAGTAATTGTCGTTCTATCGATCATTTAAGCATAATATGGCGAATAATATGAGTTGGGTTGATAAAAATAAGAATAATAAGTATAGTAATTGTCGTTCTATCGATCATATCTGCATAATATGGTTAATAATATGAGTTAGATTGATAATAATAAGAGTAATAGGTATAGTATTTGTCGTTCTATCGATCATATAAGCATAATATGGCTAATAATATGAGTCAGATTCATAATAATAACAGTAATAAGTATAGTAATTGTCGTTCTATCGATCATTTAAGCATAATATGGCTAATAATATGAGTTAGATTGATAATAATAACAGTAATAAGTATAGTAATTGTCGTTCTATCGATAATATAAGCATAATATGGCTAATAATATGAGTTAGATTGATAATACTAAGAGTAGTGAGTATAGTAATTCTCGTTCTATCGATCATATAAGCATAATATGGCTAATAATATGAGTTAGATTGATAATACTAAGAGTAGTGAGTATAGTAATTCTCATTCTATCGATCATATAAGCATAATATGGCTAATAATATGAGTTAGATAGATAATAATAAGAGTAATGAGTATAGTAATTGTCGTTCTATCGATCATATAAGCATAATATGGCTAATAATATGAGTTAGATTGATAATAATAAGAGTAATAAGTATAGTAATTGTCGTTATATCGATCATATAACCATAATATGGCTAATAGCATGAGTTAGATTGATAATAATAAGAGTAATGAGTATAGTAATTGTAGCTCTATCGATCATATCTGCTTAATATGGTTAATAATATGAGTTAGAATGATAATAATAAGAGTAATAAGTATAGTAATTGTCGTTCTATCGATCATATCTGCATAATATGGTTAATAATATGAGTTAGATTGATAATAGGGAGTGTAATAAGTATAGTGAATGTCGTTCTATCGATCATATCAGCATAATACGGGTAATAATATGAGTTGGATTGATAATAATAAGAGTAATGAGTATAGTAATTGTAGGTCTATCGATCATATAAGCATAATATGGCTAATAATATGAGTCAGATTCATAATAATAACAGTAATAAGTATAGTAATTGTCGTTCTATCGATCATATAAGAATAATATGGCTAATAATATGAGTAAGATTCATAATAATAAGAGTAATAAGTATAGTTATTGTCGTTCTATCGATCATTTAAGCATAATATGGCGAATAATATGAGTTGGGTTGATAAAAATAAGAATAATAAGTATAGTAATTGTCGTTCTATCGATCATATAAGCATAATATGGCTAATAATATGAGTTAGGTTGATAATAATAAGAGTAATAAGTATAGTAAATGTCGTGCTATCGATCATATCTGCATAATATGGTTAATAATATGAGTTAGATTGATAATATTGAGTGTAATAAGTATAGTAATTGTAGTTCTATCGATCATATCTGCATAATATGGTTAATAATATGAGTTAGATTGATAATAATAAGCGTAATAAGTATAGTATTGGTCGTTCTATCGATCATATCTGCATAATATGGTTAATAATATGAGTTAGATTGATAATAATAAGAGTAATAAGTATAGTATTTGTCGTTCTATCGATCATATAAGCATAATATGGCTAATAATATGAGTTAGACTCATAATAATAAGAGCAATAAGTATAGTATTTGTCGTTCTATCGATCATATAAGCATAATATGGCTAATAATATGAGTTAGATTCATAATAATAAGAGTAATAAGTATAGTAATTGTCGTTCTATCGATCATATAAGCATAATATGGCTAATAATATGAGTTAGAGTGATAATACTAAGAGTAGTGAGTATAGTAATTCTCGTTCTATCGATCATATAAGCATAATATGGCTAATAATATGAGTTAGATTGATAATAATAAGAGTAATAAGTATAGTAATTGTCGTTATATCGATCATATAACCATAATATGGCTAATAGCATAAGTTAGATTGATAATAATAAGAGTAATGAGTATAGTAATTGTCGTTCTATCGATCATATCTGCATAATATGGTTAATAATATGAGTTAGATTGATAATAGTGAGTGTAATAAATATAGTAATTGTCGTTCTATCGCTCATATAAGCACAATATGGCTAATAATATGAGTTCGATTGACAATAATAAGAGTAATAAGTATAGTAATTGTCGTTCTATCGATCATATAAGCATAATATGGCTAATAATATGAGTTAGATTGATAATAATAAGTGTAAAAAGTATAGTAATTGTCGTTCGATCGATCATATCTGCATAATATGGTTAATAATATGAGTTAGATTGATAATAATAAGGGTAATGAGTATAGTAATTGTAGCTCTATCGATCATATCTGCTTAATATGGTTAATAATATGAGTTTGAATGATAATAATGAGTAATAAGTATAGTAATTGTCGTTCTATCGATCATATCTGCATAATATGGTTAATAATATGAGTTAGATTGGTAATAGTGAGTGTAATAAGTATAGTGAATGTCGTTCTATCGATCATATCAGCATAATACGGGTAATAATATGAGTTGGATTGATAATAATAAGAGTAATGAGTATAGTAATTGTAGGTCTATCGATCATATAAGCATAATATGGCTAATAATATGAGTCAGATTCATAATAATAACAGTAATAAGTATAGTAATTGTCGTTCTATCGATCATATAAGCATAATATGGCTAATAATATGAGTAAGATTCATAATAATAAGAGTAATAAGTATAGTAATTGTCGTTCTATCGATCATTTAAGCATAATATGGCGAATAATATGAGTTGGGTTGATAAAAATAAGAATAATAAGTATAGTAATTGTCGTTCTATCGATCATATCTGCATAATATGGTTAATAATATGAGTTAGATTGATAATAATAAGAGTAATAGGTATAGTATTTGTCGTTCTATCGATCATATAAGCATAATATGGCTAATAATATGAGTTAGATTCATAATAATAAGAGTAATAAGTATAGTAATTGTCGTTCTATCGATCATATAAGCATAATATGGCTAATAATATGAGTAAGATTCATAATAATAAGAGTAATAAGTATAGTAATTGTCGTTCTATCGATCATTTAAGCATAATATGGCGAATAATATGAGTTGGGTTGATAAAAATAAGAATAATAAGTATAGTAATTGTCGTTCTATCGATCATATAAGCATAATATGGCTAATAATATGAGTTAGGTTGATAATAATAAGAGTAATAAGTATAGTAAATGTCGTGCTATCGATCATATCTGCATAATATGGTTAATAATATGAGTTAGATTGATAATAGTGAGTGTAATAAGTATAGTAATTGTAGTTCTATCGATCATATCTGCATAATATGGCTAATAATATGAGTTAGATTCATAATAATAAGAGTAATAAGTATAGTAATTGTCGTTCTATCGATCATATAAGCATAATATGGCTAATAATATGAGTTAGATTTATAATAATAAGAGTAATAAGTATAGTAATTGTCGTTCTATCGATCATATAAGCACAATATGGCTAATAATATGAGTTAGATTGATAATAATAAGAGTAATAAGTATAGTAATTGTCGTTATATCGATCATATAACCATAATATGGCTAATAGCATGAGTTAGATTGATAATAATAAGATTAATGAGTATAGTAATTGTCGTACTATCGATCATTTAAGCATAATATGGCGAATAATATGAGTTGGGTTGATAAAAATAAGAATAATAAGTATAGTAATTGTCGTTCTATCGATCATATCTGCATAATATGGTTAATAATATGAGTTAGATTGATAATAATAAGAGTAATAGGTATAGTATTTGTCGTTCTATCGATCATATAAGCATAATATGGCTAATAATATGAGTTAGATTCATAATAATAAGAGTAATAAGTATAGTAATTGTCGTTCGATCGATCATATCTGCATAATATGGTTAATAATATGAGTTAGATTGATAATAATAAGGGTAATGAGTATAGTAATTGTAGCTCTATCGATCATATCTGCTTAATATGGTTAATAATATGAGTTTGAATGATAATAATGAGTAATAAGTATAGTAATTGTCGTTCTATCGATCATATCTGCATAATATGGTTAATAATATGAGTTAGATTGATAATAGTGAGTGTAATAAGTATAGTGAATGTCGTTCTATCGATCATATCAGCATAATACGGGTAATAATATGAGTTGGATTGATAATAATAAGAGTAATGAGTATAGTAATTGTAGGTCTATCGATCATATAAGCATAATATGGCTAATAATATGAGTCAGATTCATAATAATAACAGTAATAAGTATAGTAATTGTCGTTCTATCGATCATTTAAGCATAATATGGCTAATAATATGAGTTAGATTGATAATAATAACAGTAATAAGTATAGTAATTGTCGTTCTATCGATAATATAAGCATAATATGGCTAATAATATGAGTTAGATTGATAATACTAAGAGTAGTGAGTATAGTAATTCTCGTTCTATCGATCATATAAGCATAATATGGCTAATAATATGAGTTAGATTGATAATACTAAGAGTAGTGAGTATAGTAATTCTCATTCTATCGATCATATAAGCATAATATGGCTAATAATATGAGTTAGATAGATAATAATAAGAGTAATGAGTATAGTAATTGTCGTTCTATCGATCATATAAGCATAATATGGCTAATAATATGAGTTAGATTGATAATAATAAGAGTAATAAGTATAGTAATTGTCGTTATATCGATCATATAACCATAATATGGCTAATAGCATGAGTTAGATTGATAATAATAAGAGTAATGAGTATAGTAATTGTAGCTCTATCGATCATATCTGCTTAATATGGTTAATAATATGAGTTAGAATGATAATAATAAGAGTAATAAGTATAGTAATTGTCGTTCTATCGATCATATCTGCATAATATGGTTAATAATATGAGTTAGATTGATAATAGGGAGTGTAATAAGTATAGTGAATGTCGTTCTATCGATCATATCAGCATAATACGGGTAATAATATGAGTTGGATTGATAATAATAAGAGTAATGAGTATAGTAATTGTAGGTCTATCGATCATATAAGCATAATATGGCTAATAATATGAGTCAGATTCATAATAATAACAGTAATAAGTATAGTAATTGTCGTTCTATCGATCATATAAGAATAATATGGCTAATAATATGAGTAAGATTCATAATAATAAGAGTAATAAGTATAGTTATTGTCGTTCTATCGATCATTTAAGCATAATATGGCGAATAATATGAGTTGGGTTGATAAAAATAAGAATAATAAGTATAGTAATTGTCGTTCTATCGATCATATAAGCATAATATGGCTAATAATATGAGTTAGAATGATAATAATAAGAGTAATAAGTATAGTAATTGTCGTTCTATCGATCATATCTGCATAATATGGTTAATAATATGAGTTAGATTGATAATAGTGAGTGTAATAAGTATAGTGAATGTCGTTCTATCGATCATATCAGCATAATATGGGTAATAATATGAGTTAGATTGATAATAATAAGAGTAATAAGTATAGTATTTGTCGTTCTATCGATCATATAAGTATAATACGGCTAATAATATGAGTTAGATTGATAATAATAAGAGTAATGAGTATAGTAATTGTCGTTCTATCGATCATATCTGCATAATATGGTTAATAATATGAGTTAGATTGATAATAGTGAGTGTAATAAGTATAGTGAATGTCGTTCTATCGATCATATCAGCTTAATATGGGTAATAATATGAGTTGGATTGGTAATAATAAGAGTAATGAGTATAGTAATTGTAGTTCTATCGATCATATAAGCATAATGTGGCTAATAATATGAGGTAGATTCATAATAATAAGAGTAATAAGTATAGTAATTGTCGTTCTATCGATCATATAAGCACAATATGGCTAATAATATGAGTTAGAATGATAATAATAAGAGTAATAAGTATAGTAATTGTCGTTCTATCGATCATATATGCATAATATGGTTAATAATATGAGGCAGATTCATAATAATAAGAGTAATAAGTATAGTAGTTGTCGTTCTATCGATTATTTAAGCATAATATGGCGAATAATATGAGTTGGGTTGATAAAAATAAGAATAATAAGTATAGTAATTGTCGTTCTATCGAGCATATAAGCATAATATGGTTAATAATATGAGTTAGAATGATAATAATAAGAGTAATAAGTATAGTAATTGTCGTTCTATCGATCATATCTGCATAATATGGTTAATAATATGAGTTAGATTGATAATAGTGAGTGTAATAAGTATAGTGAATGTCGTTCTATCGATCATATCAGCATAATATGGGTAATAATATGAGTTAGCTTGATAATAATAAGAGTAATAAGTATAGTATTTGTCGTTCTATCGATCATATAAGTATAATATGGCTAATAATATGAGTTAGATTGATAATAATAAGAGTAATAAGTATAGTAATTGTCGTTCTATTGATCATTTAAGCATAATATGGCCAATAATATGAGTTAGATTGATAATAATAACAGTAATAAGTATAGTAATTGTCGTTCTATCGATAATATAAGCATAATATGGCTAATAATATGAGTTATATTGATAATACAAAGAGTAGTGAGTATAGTAATTCTCGTTCTGCCGATCATATAAGCATAATATTGCTAATAATATGAGTTAGATTGATAATAATAAGAGTAATAAGTATAGTAATTGTCGTTATATCGATCATATAACCATAATATGGCTAATAGCATGAGTTAGATTGATAATAATAAGAGTAATGAGTATAGTAATTGTCGTTCTATCGATCATATCTGCATAATATGGTTAATAATATGAGTTAAGTATAGTGAATGTCGTTCTATCGATCATATCAGCATAATATGGGTAATAATATGAGTTGGATTGGTAATAATAAGAGTAATGAGTATAGTAATTGTAGTTCTATCAATCATATAAGCATAATGTGGCTAATAATATGAGGTAGATTCATAATAATAAGAGTAATAAGTATAGTAATTGTCGTTCTATCGATCATATAAGCACAATATGGCTAATAATATGAGTTAGATTGATAATAATAAGAGTAATAAGTATAGTAATTGTCGTTATATCGATCATATAACCATAATATGGCTAACAGCATGAGTTAGATTGATAATAAGAAGAGTAATGAGTATAGTAATTGTCGTTCTATCGATCATATCTGCATAGTATGGTTAATAATATGAGTTAGATTGATAATAATAAGAGCAATGAGTATAGTAATTGTCGTACTATCGATCATATAAGCATAATATGGCTAATAATATGAGTTAGATTGATAATAATAACAGTAATAAGTATAGTAATTGTCGTTCTATCGATAATATAAGCATAATATGGCTAATAATATGAGTTATATTGATAATACAAAGAGTAGTGAGTATAGTAATTCTCGTTCTGCCGATCATATAAGCATAATATTGCTAATAATATGAGTTAGATTGATAATAATAAGAGTAATAAGTATAGTAATTGTCGTTCTATCGATCATATAAGCACAATATGGCTAATAATATGAGTTAGGTTCATAATAATAAGAGTAATAAGTATAGTAATTGTCGTTCTATCGATCATATAAGCACAATATGGCCAATAATATGAGTTAGATTGATAATAATAAGAGTAATAAGTATAGTAATTGTCGTTATATCGATCATATAACCATAATATGGCTAATAGCATGATTTAGATTGATAATAATAAGAGTAATGAGTATAGTAATTGTCGTTCTATCGATCATATCTGCATAATATGGTTAATAATATGAGATAGATTGATAATAGTGAGTGTAATAAGTATAGTGAATGTCGTTCTATCGATCATATCAGCATAATATGGGTAATAATATGAGTTGGATTGGTAATAATAAGAGTAATGAGTATAGTAATTGTAGTTCTATCGATCATATAAGCATAATATGGCTAATAATATGAGTTAGATTGATAATAATAAGAGTAGTGAGTATAGTAATTCTCGTTCTATCGGTCACATAAGCATAATATGGCTAATAATATGAGTTAGATTGATAATAATAAGAATAATAAGTATAGTAATTGTCGTTCTATCGATCATATCTGCATAATATGGTTAATAATATGAGTTAGATTCATAATTATAAGAGTAATAAGTATAGTAATTGTCGTTCTATCGATCATATAAGCATAATATGGCTAAAAATATAAGTTAGATTGATAATAATAAGAGTAATAAGTATAGTAATTGTCGTTCTATCGATCATATAAGCATAATATGTCTAATAATATGAGTTAGAGTGATAATACTAAGAGTAGTGAGTATAGTAATTCCCATTCTATCGATCATATAAGCATAATATGGCTAATAATATGAGTTAGAGTGATAATACTAAGAGTAGTGAGTATAGTAATTCTCATTCTATCGATCATATAAGCATAATATGGCTAATAATATGAGTTAGATTGATAATAATAACAGTAATAAGTATAGTGAATGTCGTTCTATCGATCATATCAGCATAATATGGGTAATAATATGAGTTGGATTGATAATAATAAGAGTAGTGAGTATAGTAATTGTAGTTCCATCGATCATATAAGCATAATGTGGCTAATAATATGAGTTAGATTGATAATGCTAAGAGTAGCGAGTGTAGTAATTCTCGTTCTATCGATCATATAAGCATAATATGGCTAATAATATGAGTTAGATTGATAATAATAAGAGTAATAGGTACAGTAATTGTCGTTCTATCGATCATATAAGCATAATATGGCTTATAATATGAGTTAGAGTGATAATAGTAAGTGTAATAAGTATAGTAAATGTTGTGCTATCAATCATATCTGCATAATATGGTTAATAATATGAGTTAGATTGATAATAGTGAGTGTAATAAGTATAGTAATTCTCGTACTATCGATCATATAAGCATATTATGGCTAATAATATGAGTTAGATTGATAATACTAAGAGTAGCGAGTGTAGTAATTCTCGTTCTATCGATCATATAAGCATAATATGGCTAATAATATGAGTCGGATTCATAATAATAAGAGTAATAAGTGTAGTAATTGTCGTTCTATCGATCATTTAAGCATAATATGGCGAATAATATGAGTTGGGTTGATAAAAATAAGAATAATAAGTATAGTAATTGTCGTTCTATCGATCATATAAGCATAATATGGCTAATAATATGAGTTGGATTGGTAATAATAAGAGTAATAGGTATAGTAATTCTCATTCTATCGATCATATAAGCATAATATGGCTAATAATATGAGTTAGATTGATAATAATATCAGTAATAAGTATAGTAATTGTGGTTCTATCGATAATATAACCATAATATGGCTAATAATATGAGTTAGAGTGATAATACTCAGAGTAGTGAGTATAGTAATTCTCATTCTATCGATCATATAAGCATAATATGGCTAATAATATGAGTTAGATTTATAATAATAAGAGTAATAAGTATAGTAATTGTCGTTCTATCGATCATATAAGCACAATATGGCTAATAATATGAGTTAGATTGATAATAATAAGAGTAATAAGTATAGTAATTGTCGTTATATCGATCATATAACCATAATATGGCTAATAGCATGAGTTAGATTGATAATAATAAGATTAATGACTATAGTAATTGTCGTACTATCGATCATTTAAGCATAATATGGCGAATAATATGAGTTGGGTTGATAAAAATAAGAATAATAAGTATAGTAATTGTCGTTCTATCGATCATATCTGCATAATATGGTTAATAATATGAGTTAGATTGATAATAATAAGAGTAATAGGTATAGTATTTGTCGTTCTATCGATCATATAAGCATAATATGGCTAATAATATGAGTTAGATTCATAATAATAAGAGTAATAAGTATAGTAATTGTCGTTCGATCGATCATATCTGCATAATATGGTTAATAATATGAGTTAGATTGATAATAATAAGGGTAATGAGTATAGTAATTGTAGCTCTATCGATCATATCTGCTTAATATGGTTAATAATATGAGTTTGAATGATAATAATGAGTAATAAGTATAGTAATTGTCGTTCTATCGATCATATCTGCATAATATGGTTAATAATATGAGTTAGATTGATAATAGTGAGTGTAATAAGTATAGTGAATGTCGTTCTATCGATCATATCAGCATAATACGGGTAATAATATGAGTTGGATTGATAATAATAAGAGTAATGAGTATAGTAATTGTAGGTCTATCGATCATATAAGCATAATATGGCTAATAATATGAGTCAGATTCATAATAATAACAGTAATAAGTATAGTAATTGTCGTTCTATCGACCATATAAGCATAATATGGCTAATAATATGAGTTAGATTCATAATAATAAGAGTAATAAGTATAGTAATTGTCGTTCTATCGATCATATAAGCATAATATGGCTAATAATATGAGTAAGATTCATAATAATAAGAGTAATAAGTATAGTGAATGTCGTTCTATCGATCATATCAGCATAATATGGGTAATAATATGAGTTAGATTGATAATAATAAGAGTAATAAGTATAGTATTTGTCGTTCTATCGATCATATAAGTATAATATGGCTAATAATATGAGTTAGATTGATAATAATAAGAGTAATGAGTATAGTAATTGTCGTTCTATCGATCATATCTGCATAATATGGTTAATAATATGAGTTAGATTGATAATAGTGAGTGTAATAAGTATAGTGAATGTCGTTCTATCGATCATATCAGCATAATATGGGTAATAATATGAGTTGGATTGGTAATAATAAGAGTAATGAGTATAGTAATTGTAGTTCTATCGATCATATAAGCATAATGTGGCTAATAATATGAGGTAGATTCATAATAATAAGAGTAATAAGTATAGTAATTGTCGTTCTATCGATCATATAAGCACAATATGGCTAATAATATGAGTTAGAATGATAATAATAAGAGTAATAAGTATAGTAATTGTCGTTCTATCGATCATATATGCATAATATGGTTAATAATATGAGGCAGATTCATAATAATAAGAGTAATAAGTATAGTAGTTGTCGTTCTATCGATTATTTAAGCATAATATGGCGAATAATATGAGTTGGGTTGATAAAAATAAGAATAATAAGTATAGTAATTGTCGTTCTATCGAGCATATAAGCATAATATGGTTAATAATATGAGTTAGAATGATAATAATAAGAGTAATAAGTATAGTAATTGTCGTTCTATCGATCATATCTGCATAATATGGTTAATAATATGAGTTAGATTGATAATAGTGAGTGTAATAAGTATAGTGAATGTCGTTCTATCGATCATATCAGCATAATATGGGTAATAATATGAGTTAGATTGATAATAATAAGAGTAATAAGTATAGTATTTGTCGTTCTATCGATCATATAAGTATAATATGGCTAATAATATGAGTTAGATTGATAATAATAAGAGTAATAAGTATAGTAATTGTCGTTCTATTGATCATTTAAGCATAATATGGCCAATAATATGAGTTAGATTGATAATAATAACAGTAATAAGTATAGTAATTGTCGTTCTATCGATAATATAAGCATAATATGGCTAATAATATGAGTTATATTGATAATACAAAGAGTAGTGAGTATAGTAATTCTCGTTCTGCCGATCATATAAGCATAATATTGCTAATAATATGAGTTAGATTGATAATAATAAGAGTAATAAGTATAGTAATTGTCGTTATATCGATCATATAACCATAATATGGCTAATAGCATGAGTTAGATTGATAATAATAAGAGTAATGAGTATAGTAATTGTCGTTCTATCGATCATATCTGCATAATATGGTTAATAATATGAGTTAGATTGATAATAGTGAGTGTAATAAGTATAGTGAATGTCGTTCTATCGATCATATCAGCATAATATGGGTAATAATATGAGTTGGATTGGTAATAATAAGAGTAATGAGTATAGTAATTGTAGTTCTATCAATCATATAAGCATAATGTGGCTAATAATATGAGGTAGATTCATAATAATAAGAGTAATAAGTATAGTAATTGTCGTTCTATCGATCATATAAGCACAATATGGCTAATAATATGAGTTAGATTGATAATAATAAGAGTAATAAGTATAGTAATTGTCGTTATATCGATCATATAACCATAATATGGCTAACAGCATGAGTTAGATTGATAATAAGAAGAGTAATGAGTATAGTAATTGTCGTTCTATCGATCATATCTGCATAGTATGGTTAATAATATGAGTTAGATTGATAATAATAAGAGCAATGAGTATAGTAATTGTCGTACTATCGATCATATAAGCATAATATGGCTAATAATATGAGTTAGATTGATAATAATAACAGTAATAAGTATAGTAATTGTCGTTCTATCGATAATATAAGCATAATATGGCTAATAATATGAGTTATATTGATAATACAAAGAGTAGTGAGTATAGTAATTCTCGTTCTGCCGATCATATAAGCATAATATTGCTAATAATATGAGTTAGATTGATAATAATAAGAGTAATAAGTATAGTAATTGTCGTTCTATCGATCATATAAGCACAATATGGCTAATAATATGAGTTAGGTTCATAATAATAAGAGTAATAAGTATAGTAATTGTCGTTCTATCGATCATATAAGCACAATATGGCTAATAATATGAGTTAGATTGATAATAATAAGAGTAATAAGTATAGTAATTGTCGTTATATCGATCATATAACCATAATATGGCTAATAGCATGATTTAGATTGATAATAATAAGAGTAATGAGTATAGTAATTGTCGTTCTATCGATCATATCTGCATAATATGGTTAATAATATGAGATAGATTGATAATAGTGAGTGTAATAAGTATAGTGAATGTCGTTCTATCGATCATATCAGCATAATATGGGTAATAATATGAGTTGGATTGGTAATAATAAGAGTAATGAGTATAGTAATTGTAGTTCTATCGATCATATAAGCATAATATGGCTAATAATATGAGTTAGATTGATAATAATAAGAGTAGTGAGTATAGTAATTCTCGTTCTATCGGTCACATAAGCATAATATGGCTAATAATATGAGTTAGATTGATAATAATAAGAATAATAAGTATAGTAATTGTCGTTCTATCGATCATATCTGCATAATATGGTTAATAATATGAGTTAGATTCATAATTATAAGAGTAATAAGTATAGTAATTGTCGTTCTATCGATCATATAAGCATAATATGGCTAAAAATATAAGTTAGATTGATAATAATAAGAGTAATAAGTATAGTAATTGTCGTTCTATCGATCATATAAGCATAATATGTCTAATAATATGAGTTAGAGTGATAATACTAAGAGTAGTGAGTATAGTAATTCCCATTCTATCGATCATATAAGCATAATATGGCTAATAATATGAGTTAGAGTGATAATAATAACAGTAATAAGTATAGTGAATGTCGTTCTATCGATCATATCAGCATAATATGGGTAATAATATGAGTTGGATTGATAATAATAAGAGTAGTGAGTATAGTAATTGTAGTTCCATCGATCATATAAGCATAATGTGGCTAATAATATGAGTTAGATTGATAATGCTAAGAGTAGCGAGTGTAGTAATTCTCGTTCTATCGATCATATAAGCATAATATGGCTAATAATATGAGTTAGATTGATAATAATAAGAGTAATAGGTACAGTAATTGTCGTTCTATCGATCATATAAGCATAATATGGCTTATAATATGAGTTAGAGTGATAATAGTAAGTGTAATAAGTATAGTAAATGTTGTGCTATCAATCATTTCTGCATAATATGGTTAATAATATGAGTTAGATTGATAATAGTGAGTGTAATAAGTATAGTAATTCTCGTACTATCGATCATATAAGCATATTATGGCTAATAATATGAGTTAGATTGATAATACTAAGAGTAGCGAGTGTAGTAATTCTCGTTCTATCGATCATATAAGCATAATATGGCTAATAATATGAGTCGGATTCATAATAATAAGAGTAATAAGTGTAGTAATTGTCGTTCTATCGATCATTTAAGCATAATATGGCGAATAATATGAGTTGGGTTGATAAAAATAAGAATAATAAGTATAGTAATTGTCGTTCTATCGATCATATAAGCATAATATGGCTAATAATATGAGTTAGATTGGTAATAATAAGAGTAATAGGTATAGTAATTCTCATTCTATCGATCATATAAGCATAATATGGCTAATAATATGAGTTAGATTGATAATAATATCAGTAATAAGTATAGTAATTGTGGTTCTATCGATAATATAACCATAATATGGCTAATAATATGAGTTAGAGTGATAATACTCAGAGTAGTGAGTATAGTAATTCTCATTCTATCGATCATATAAGCATAATATGGCTAATAATATGAGTTAGAGTGATAATACTAAGAGTAGTGAGTATAGTAATTCTCATTCTATCGATCATATAAGCATAATATGGCTAATAATATGAGTTAGATTGATAATAGTAACAGTAATAAGTATAGTAATTGTGGTTCTATCGATAATATAAGCATAATATGGCTATTAATATGAGTTAGATTGATAATACTAAGAGTAGTGAGTATATTGATTGGCGTTCTATCGATCATATAAGCATAATATGGCTAATAATATGAGTTAGATTGATAATAATAAGAGTAATGAGTATAGTAATTGTACTTCTATCGATCATATCTGCATAATATGGTTAATAATATGAGTTAGAATGATAATAATAAGAGTAATAAGTATAGTAATTGTCGTTCTATCGATCATATCTGCATAATATGGTTAATAATATGAGTTAGATTGATAATAGTGAGTGTAATAAGTATAGTGAATGTCGTTCTATCGATCATATCAGCATAATATGGGTAATAATATGAGTTGGATTGATAATAATAAGAGTAATGAGTATAGTAATTGTAGTTCTATCGATCATATATACATAATGTGGCTAATAATATGAGTTAGATTGATAATACTAAGAGTAGCGAGTATAGTAATTCTCGTACTATCGATCATATAAGCATATTATGGCTAATAATATGAGTTAGATTGATAATACTAAGAGTAGCGAGTGTAGTAATTCTCGTACTATCGATCATATAAGCATATTATGGCTAATAATATGAGTTAGATTGATAATAATAAGAGTAGTAAGTATAGTAATTGTCGTTCTATCGATAATATAACCATAATATGGCTAATAATATGAGTTAGATTGATAATACTAAGAGTAGTGAGTATAGTAATACTCGTTCTATCGATCATATAAGCATAATATGGCTAATAATATGATTGAGATTGATAATAATAAGGGTAATAAGTACAGTAATTATCGTTCTATCGATCATATAAGCATAATAAGGCTAATAATATGAGTTAGAGTGATAATACTAAGAGTAGTGAGTATAGCAATTCTCATTCTATCGATCATATAAGCATAATATGGCTAACAATATGAGTTAGATTGATAATACTAAGAGTAGTGAGTATAGTAATTCTCGTTCTATCGATCATATAAGCATAATATGGCTAATAATATGATTGAGATTGATAATAATAAGAGTAATAAGTACAGTAATTGTCGTTCTATCGATCATATAAGCATAATAAGGCTAATAATATGAATTAGAGTGATAATACTAAGAGTAGTGAGTATAGTAATTCTCATTCTATCGATCATATAAGCATAATATGGCTAATAATATGAGTTAGATTGATAATACTAAGAGTAGTGAGTATAGTAATTCTCGTTCTATCCATCATATAAGCATAATATGGCTAATAATATGATTGAGATTGATAATAATAAGAGCAATGAGTATAGTAATTGTCGTACTATCGATCATATAAGCATAATATGGCTAATAATATGAGTTAGATTGATAATAATAACAGTAATAAGTATAGTAATTGTCGTTATATCGATCATATAACCATAATATGGCTAATAGCATGATTTAGATTGATAATAATAAGAGTAATGAGTATAGTAATTGTCGTTCTATCGATCATATCTGCATAATATGGTTAATAATATGAGATAGATTGATAATAGTGAGTGTAATAAGTATAGTGAATGTCGTTCTATCGATCATATCAGCATAATATGGGTAATAATATGAGTTGGATTGGTAATAATAAGAGTAATGAGTATAGTAATTGTAGTTCTATCGATCATATAAGCATAATATGGCTAATAATATGAGTTAGATTGATAATAATAAGAGTAGTGAGTATAGTAATTCTCGTTCTATCGGTCACATAAGCATAATATGGCTAATAATATGAGTTAGATTGATAATAATAAGAATAATAAGTATAGTAATTGTCGTTCTATCGATCATATCTGCATAATATGGTTAATAATATGAGTTAGATTCATAATTATAAGAGTAATAAGTATAGTAATTGTGAGTTCTATCGATCATATAAGCATAATATGGCTAAAAATATAAGTTAGATTGATAATAATAAGAGTAATAAGTATAGTAATTGTCGTTCTATCGATCATATAAGCATAATATGTCTAATAATATGAGTTAGAGTGATAATACTAAGAGTAGTGAGTATAGTAATTCCCATTCTATCGATCATATAAGCATAATATGGCTAATAATATGAGTTAGAGTGATAATACTAAGAGTAGTGAGTATAGTAATTCTCATTCTATCGATCATATAAGCATAATATGGCTAATAATATGAGTTAGATTGATAATACTAAGAGTAGTGAGTATAGTAATTCTCGTTCTATGCATCATATAAGCATAATATGGCTAATAATATGATTGAGATTGATAATAATAAGAGTAGTAAGTACAGTAATAGTCGTTCTCTCGATCATATAAGCATAACATGGCTAATAATATGAGTTAGAGTGATAATACTAAGAGTAGTGAGTATAGTAATTCTCATTCTATCGATCATATAAGCATAGTATGGCTAATAATATGAGTTAGATTGATAATAATAACAGTAATAAGTATTGTAATTGTAGTTCTATCGATAATATAAGCATAATATGGCTAATAATATGAGTTAGATTGATAATACTAAGAGTAGTGAGTATAGTAATTGTCGTTCTATCGATCATATAAGCATAATATGGCTAATAATATGAGTTAGATTGATAATAATAAGAGTAATGAGTATAGTAATTGTAGTTCTATCGATAATATAAGCATAATATGGCTAATAATATGAGTTAGATTGATAATAATAAGAGTGATAAGTACAGTAATTCTCGTTCTATCGATCATATAAGCATAATATGGCTAATAATATGATTGAGATTGATAATAATAAGAGTAATAAGTACAGTAATTGTCGTTCTATCGATCATATAAGCATAATATGGCTAATAATATGATTGAGATTGATAATAATAAGAGTAATAAGTACAGTAATTGTCGTTCTATCGATCATATAAGCATAATAAGGCTAATAATATGAGTTAGAGTGATAATACTAAGAGTAGTGAGTATAGCGATTCTCATTCTATCGATCCTATAAGCATAATATGGCTAACAATATGAGTTAGATTGATAATACTAAGAGTAGTGAGTATAGTAATTCTCGTTCTATCGATCATATAAGCATAATATGGCTAATAATATGATTGAGATTGATAATAATAAGAGTAATAAGTACAGTAATTGTCGTTCTATCGATCATATAAGCATAATAAGGCTAATAATATCAATTAGAGTGATAATACTAAGAGTAGTGAGTATAGTAATTCTCATTCTATCGATCATATAAGCATAATATGGCTAATAATATGAGTTAGATTGATAATACTAAGAGTAGTGAGTATAGTAATTCTCGTTCTATCCATCATATAAGCATAATATGGCTAATAATATGATTGAGATTGATAATAATAAGAGTAATAAGTACAGTAATAGTCGTTCTCTCGATCATATAAGCATAATATGGCTAATAATATGAGTTAGATTGATAATAATAACAGTAATAAGTATTGTAATTGTAGTTCTATCGATAATATAAGCATAATATGGCTAATAATATGAGTTAGATTGATAATACTAAGAGTAGTGAGTATAGTAATTGTCGTTCTATCGATCATATAAGCATAATATGGCTAATAATATGAGTTAGATTGATAATAATAAGAGTAATGAGTATAGTAATTGTAGTTCTATCGATAATATAAGCATAATATGGCTAATAATATGAGTTAGATTGATAATAATAAGAGTGATAAGTACAGTAATTCTCGTTCTATCGATCATATAAGCATAATATGGCTAATAATATGATTGAGATTGATAATAATAAGAGTAATAAGTACAGTAATTGTCGTTCTATCGATCATATAAGCATAATATGGCTAATAATATGATTGAGATTGATAATAATAAGAGTAATAAGTACAGTAATTGTCGTTCTATCGATCATATAAGCATAATAAGGCTAATAATATGAGTTAGAGTGATAATACTAAGAGTAGTGAGTATAGCGATTCTCATTCTATCGATCCTATAAGCATAATATGGCTAACAATATGAGTTAGATTGATAATACTAAGAGTAGTGAGTATAGTAATTCTCGTTCTATCGATCATATAAGCATAATATGGCTAATAATATGATTGAGATTGATAATAATAAGAGTAATAAGTACAGTAATTGTCGTTCTATCGATCATATAAGCATAATAAGGCTAATAATATGAATTAGAGTGATAATACTAAGAGTAGTGAGTATAGTAATTCTCATTCTATCGATCATATAAGCATAATATGGCTAATAATATGAGTTAGATTGATAATACTAAGAGTAGTGAGTATAGTAATTCTCGTTCTATCCATCATATAAGCATAATATGGCTAATAATATGATTGAGATTGATAATAATAAGAGTAATAAGTACAGTAATAGTCGTTCTCTCGATCATATAAGCATAATATGGCTAATAATATGAGTTAGAGTGATAATACTAAGAGTAGTGAGTATAGTAATTCTCATTCTATCGATCATATAAGCATAATATGGTTAATAATATGAGTTAGATTGATAACAATAAGAGTAATAAGTATAGTAATTGTCGTTATATCGATCATATAACCATAATATGGCTAATAGCATGAGTTAGATTGATAATAATAAGAGTAATGAGTATAGTAATTGTCGTTCTATCGATCATATCTGCATAATATGGTTAATAATATGAGTTAGATTGATAATAGTGAGTGTAATAAATATAGTAATTGTCGTTCTATCGCTCATATAAGCACAATATGGCTAATAATATGAGTTAGATTGATAATAATAAGAGTAATAAGTATAGTAATTGTCGTTCTATCGATCATATAAGCATAATATGGCTAATAATATGAGTTAGATTGACAATAATAAGTGTAATAAGTATAGTAATTGTCGTTCTATCGATCATATAAGCGTAATATGGCTAATAATATGAGTTAGATTGATAATAATAAGAGTAATGTGTATAGTAATTGTAGCTCTATCGATCATATCTGCTTAATATGGTTAATAATATGAGTTAGAATGATAATAATAAGAGTAATAAGTATAGTAATTGTCGTTCTATCGATCATATCTGCATAATATGGTTAATAATATGAGTTAGATTGATAATAGTGAGTGTAATAAGTATAGTGAATGTCGTTCTATCGATCATATCAGCATAATATGGGTAATAATATGAGTTAGATTGATAATAATAAGAGTAATAAGTATAGTATTTGTCGTTCTATCGATCATATAAGTATAATATGGCTAATAATATGAGTTAGATTGATAATAATAAGAGTAATAAGTATAGTAATTGTCGTTCTATTGATCATTTAAGCATAATATGGCTAATAATATGAGTTAGATTGATAATAATAACAGTAATAAGTATAGTAATTGTCGTTCTATCGATAATATAAGCATAATATGGCTAATAATATGAGTTATATTGATAATACAAAGAGTAGTGAGTATAGTAATTTTCGTTCTGCCGATCATATAAGCATAATATTGCTAATAATATGAGTTAGATTGATAATAATAAGAGTAATAAGTATAGTAATTGTCGTTATATCGATCATATAACCATAATATGGCTAATAGCATGAGTTAGATTGATAATAATAAGAGTAATGAGTATAGTAATTGTCGTTCTATCGATCATATCTGCATAATATGGTTAATAATATGAGTTAGATTGATAATAGTGAGTGTAATAAGTATAGTGAATGTCGTTCTATCGATCATATCAGCATAATATGGGTAATAATATGAGTTGGTTTGATAATAATAAGAGTAATGAGTATAGTAATTGTAGTTCTATCGATCATATATACATAATGTGGCTAATAATATGAGTTAGATTGATAATACTAAGAGTAGCGAGTATAGTAATTCTCGTACTATCGATCATATAAGCATATTATGGCTAATAATATGAGTTAGATTGATAATACTAAGAGTAGCGAGTGTAGTAATTCTCGTTCTATCGATCATATAAGCATAATATGGCTAATAATATGAGTTAGATTGATAATAATAAGAGTGATAAGTACAGTAATTCTCGTTCTATCGATCACATACGCATAATATGGCTAATAATATGAGTTAGATTGATAATAATAAGAGTAGTAAGTATAGTAATTGTCGTTCTATCGATAATATAACCATAATATGGCTAATAATATGAGTTAGATTGATAATACTAAGAGTAGTGAGTATAGTAATACTCGTTCTATCGATCATATAAGCATAATATGGCTAATAATATGATTGAGATTGATAATAATAAGAGTAATAAGTACAGTAATTATCGTTCTATCGATCATATAAGCATAATAAGGCTAATAATATGAGTTAGAGTGATAATACTAAGAGTAGTGAGTATAGCAATTCTCATTCTATCGATCATATAAGCATAATATGGCTAACAATATGAGTTAGATTGATAATACTAAGAGTAGTGAGTATAGTAATTCTCGTTCTATCGATCATATAAGCATAATATGGCTAATAATATGATTGAGATTGATAATAATAAGAGTAATAAGTACAGTAATTGTCGTTCTATCGATCATATAAGCATAATAAGGCTAATAATATGAATTAGAGTGATAATACTAAGAGTAGTGAGTATAGTAATTCTCATTCTATCGATCATATAAGCATAATATGGCTAATAATATGAGTTAGATTGATAATACTAAGAGTAGTGAGTATAGTAATTCTCGTTCTATCCATCATATAAGCATAATATGGCTAATAATATGATTGAGATTGATAATAATAAGAGTAATAAGTACAGTAATAGTCGTTCTCTCGATCATATAAGCATAATATGGCTAATAATATGAGTTAGATTGATAATAATAAGAGTAATAAGTATAGTAATTGTCGTTCTATCGATCATATAAGCATAATATGGCTAATAATATGAGTTAGATTGACAATAATAAGTGTAATAAGTATAGTAATTGTCGTTCTATCGATCATATAAGCATAATATGGCTAATAATATGAGTTAGATTGATAATAATAAGAGTAATGTGTATAGTAATTGTAGCTCTATCGATCATATCTGCTTAATATGGTTAATAATATGAGTTAGAATGATAATAATAAGAGTAATAAGTATAGTAATTGTCGTTCTATCGATCATATATGCATAATATGGTTAATAATATGAGGCAGATTCATAATAATAAGAGTAATAAGTATAGTAGTTGTCGTTCTATCGATTATTTAAGCATAATATGGCGAATAATATGAGTTGGGTTGATAAAAATAAGAATAATAAGTATAGTAATTATCGTTCTATCGATCATATAAGCATAATATGGTTAATAATATGAGTTAGAATGATAATAATAAGAGTAATAAGTATAGTAATTGTCGTTCTATCGATCATATCTGCATAATATGGTTAATAATATGAGTTAGATTGATAATAGTGAGTGTAATAAGTATAGTGAATGTCGTTCTATCGATCATATCAGCATAATATGGGTAATAATATGAGTTAGATTGATAATAATAAGAGTAATAAGTATAGTATTTGTCGTTCTATCGATCATATAAGTATAATATGGCTAATAATATGAGTTAGATTGATAATAATAAGAGTAATAAGTATAGTAATTGTCGTTCTATTGATCATTTAAGCATAATATGGCTAATAATATGAGTTAGATTGATAATAATAACAGTAATAAGTATAGTAATTGTCGTTCTATCGATAATATAAGCATAATATGGCTAATAATATGAGTTATATTGATAATACAAAGAGTAGTGAGTATAGTAATTCTCGTTCTGCCGATCATATAAGCATAATATTGCTAATAATATGAGTTAGATTGATAATAATAAGAGTAATAAGTATAGTAATTGTCGTTATATCGATCATATAACCATAATATGGCTAATAGCATGAGTTAGATTGATAATAATAAGAGTAATGAGTATAGTAATTGTCGTTCTATCGATCATATCTGCATAATATGGTTAATAATATGAGTTAGATTGATAATAGTGAGTCTAATAAGTATAGTGAATGTCGTTCTATCGATCATATCAGCATAATATGGGTAATAATATGAGTTGGATTGGTAATAATAAGAGTAATGAGTATAGTAATAGTAGTTCTATCGATCATATAAGCATAATGTGGCTAATAATATGAGGTAGATTCATAATAATAAGAGTAATAAGTATAGTAATTGTCGTTCTATCGATCATATAAGCACAATATGGCTAATAATATGAGTTAGATTGATAATAATAAGAGTAATAAGTATAGTAATTGTCGCTATATCGATCATATAACCATAATATGGCTAACAGCATGAGTCAGATTGATAATAAGAAGAGTAATGAGTATAGTAATTGTCGTTCTATCGATCATATCTGCATAGTATGGTTAATAATATGAGTTAGATTGATAATAATAAGAGCAATGAGTATAGTAATTGTCGTACTATCGATCATATAAGCATAATATGGCTAATAATATGAGTTAGATTGATAATAATAACAGTAATAAGTATAGTAATTGTCGTTCTATCGATAATATAAGCATAATATGGCTAATAATATGAGTTATATTGATAATACAAAGCGTAGTGAGTATAGTAATTCTCGTTCTGCCGATCATATAAGCATAATATTGCTAATAATATGAGTTAGATTGATAATAATAAGAGTAATAAGTATAGTAATTGTCGTTCTATCGATCATATAAGCACAATATGGCTAATAATATGAGTTAGATTCATAATAATAAGAGTAATAAGTATAGTAATTGTCGTTCTATCGATCATATAAGCATAATATGGCTAATAATATGAGTTAGATTGGTAATAATAAGAGTAATAGGTATAGTAATTCTCATTCTATCGATCATATAAGCATAATATGGCTAATAATATGAGTTAGATTGATAATAATATCAGTAATAAGTATAGTAATTGTGGTTCTATCGATAATATAACCATAATATGGCTAATAATATGAGTTAGAGTGATAATACTAGAGAGTGAGTATAGTAATTCTCATTCTATCGATCATATAAGCATAATATGGCTAATAATATGAGTTAGAGTGATAATACTAAGAGTAGTGAGTATAGTAATTCTCATTCTATCGATCATATAAGCATAATATGGCTAATAATATGAGTTAGATTGATAATAGTAACAGTAATAAGTATAGTAATTGTGGTTCTATCGATAATATAAGCATAATATGGCTATTAATATGAGTTAGATTGATAATACTAAGAGTAGTGAGTATATTGATTGTCGTTCTATCGATCATATAAGCATAATATGGCTAATAATATGAGTTAGATTGATAATAATAAGAGTAATGAGTATAGTAATTGTACTTCTATCGATCATATCTGCATAATATGGTTAATAATATGAGTTAGATTGATAATAGTGAGTGTAATAAGTATAGTGAATGTCGTTCTATCAGCATTAATATGGGTAATATATGGGTTGAATAATATGAGTTGGATTGATAATAATAAGAGTATAGTAATTGTAGTTCTATCGATCATATAAGCATAATGTGGCTAATAATATGAGTTAGATTGATAATACTAAGAGTAGCGAGTATAGTAATTCTCGTACTATCGATCATATAAGCATATTATGGCTAATAATATGAGTTAGATTGATAATACTAAGAGCAGCGAGTGTAGTAATTCTCGTTCTATCGATCATATAAGCATAATATGGCTAATAATATGAGTTAGATTGATAATAATAAGAGTGATAAGTACAGTAATTCTCGTTCTATCGATCACATACGCATAATATGGCTAATAATATGAGTTAGATTGATAATAATAAGAGTAGTAAGTATAGTAATTGTCGTTCTATCGATAATATAACCATAATATGGCTAATAATATGAGTTAGATTGATAATACTAAGAGTAGTGAGTATAGTAATACTCGTTCTATCGATCATATAAGCATAATATGGCTAATAATATGATTGAGATTGATAATAATAAGAGTAATAAGTACAGTAATTGTCGTTCTATCGATCATATAAGCATAATAAGGCTAATAATATGAGTTAGAGTGATAATGCTAAGAGTAGTGAGTATAGCAATTCTCATTCTATCGATCATATAAGCATAATATGGCTAACAATATGAGTTAGATTGATAATACTAAGAGTAGTGAGTATAGTAATTCTCGTTCTATGCATCATATAAGCATAATATGGCTAATAATATGATTGAGATTGATAATAATAAGAGTAGTAAGTACAGTAATAGTCGTTCTCTCGATCATATAAGCATAGCATGGCTAATAATATGAGTTAGAGTGATAATACTAAGAGTAGTGAGTATAGTAATTCTCATTCTATCGATCATATAAGCATAGTATGGCTAATAATATGAGTTAGATTGATAATAATAACAGTAATAAGTATTGTAATTGTCGTTCTATCGATAATATAAGCATAATATGGCTAATAATATGAGTTAGATTGATAATACTAAGAGTAGTGAGTATAGTAATTGTCGTTCTATCGATCATATAAGCATAATATGGCTAATAATATGAGTTAGATTGATAATAATAAGAGTAATGAGTATAGTAATTGTAGTTCTATCGATAATATAAGCATAATATGGCTAATAATATGAGTTAGATTGATAATAATAAGAGTGATAAGTACAGTAATTCTCGTTCTATCGATCATATAAGCATAATATGGCTAATAATATGATTGAGATTGATAATAATAAGAGTAATAAGTACAGTAATTGTCGTTCCATCGATCATATAAGCATAATATGGCTAATAATATGATTGAGATTGATAATAATAAGAGTAATAAGTACAGTAATTGTCGTTCTATCGATCATATAAGCATAATAAGGCTAATAATATGAGTTAGAGTGATAATACTAAGAGTAGTGAGTATAGCAATTCTCATTCTATCGATCCTATAAGCATAATATGGCTAACAATATGAGTTAGATTGATAATACTAAGAGTAGTGAGTATAGTAATTCTCGTTCTATCGATCATATAAGCATAATATGGCTAATAATATGATTGAGATTGATAATAATAAGAGTAATAAGTACAGTAATTGTCGTTCTATCGATCATATAAGCATAATAAGGCTAATAATATGAATTAGAGTGATAATACTAAGAGTAGTGAGTATAGTAATTCTCATTCTATCGATCATATAAGCATAATATGGCTAATAATATGAGTTAGATTGATAATACTAAGAGTAGTGAGTATAGTAATTCTCGTTCTATCCATCATATAAGCATAATATGGCTAATAATATGATTGAGATTGATAATAATAAGAGTAATAAGTACAGTAATAGTCGTTCTCTCGATCATATAAGCATAATATGGCTAATAATATGAGTTAGAGTGATAATACTAAGAGTAGTGAGTATAGTAATTCTCATTCTATCGATCATATAAGCATAATATGGTTAATAATATGAGTTAGATTGATAACAATAAGAGTAATAAGTATAGTAATTGTCGTTATATCGATCATATAACCATAATATGGATAATAGCATGAGTTAGATTGATAATAATAAGAGTAATGAGTATAGTAATTGTCGTTCTATCGATCATATCTGCATAATATGGTTAATAATATGA
The DNA here is from genome assembly GCF_050947335.1 of Megachile rotundata. NCBI lineage: Eukaryota > Metazoa > Arthropoda > Insecta > Hymenoptera > Megachilidae > Megachile > Megachile rotundata. The sequence continues at coordinate 278,104 of NW_027473450.1, read as the reverse complement.
GTTAGATTGATAATAGTGAGTGTAATAAATATAGTAATTGTCGTTCTATCGCTCATATAAGCACAATATGGCTAATAATATGAGTTAGATTGATAATAATAAGAGTAATAAGTATAGTAATTGTCGTTCTATCGATCATATAAGCATAATATGGCTAATAATATGAGTTAGATTGACAATAATAAGTGTAATAAGTATAGTAATTGTCGTTCTATCGATCATATAAGCATAATATGGCTAATAATATGAGTTAGATTGATAATAATAAGAGTAATGTGTATAGTAATTGTAGCTCTATCGATCATATCTGCTTAATATGGTTAATAATATGAGTTAGAATGATAATAATAAGAGTAATAAGTATAGTAATTGTCGTTCTATCGATCATATCTGCATAATATGGTTAATAATATGAGTTAGATTGATAATAGTGAGTGTAATAAGTATAGTGAATGTCGTTCTATCGATCATATCAGCATAATATGGGTAATAATATGAGTTAGATTGATAATAATAAGAGTAATAAGTATAGTATTTGTCGTTCTATCGATCATATAAGTATAATATGGCTAATAATATGATTGAGATTGATAATAATAAGAGTAGTAAGTACAGTAATAGTCGTTCTCTCGATCATATAAGCATAACATGGCTAATAATATGAGTTAGAGTGATAATACTAAGAGTAGTGAGTATAGTAATTCTCATTCTATCGATCATATAAGCATAGTATGGCTAATAATATGAGTTAGATTGATAATAATAACAGTAATAAGTATTGTAATTGTCGTTCTATCGATAATATAAGCATAATATGGCTAATAATATGAGTTAGATTGATAATACTAAGAGTAGTGAGTATAGTAATTGTCGTTCTATCGATCATATAAGCATAATATGGCTAATAATATGAGTTAGATTGATAATAATAAGAGTAATGAGTATAGTAATTGTAGTTCTATCGATAATATAAGCATAATATGGCTAATAATATGAGTTAGATTGATAATAATAAGAGTGATAAGTACAGTAATTCTCGTTCTATCGATCATATAAGCATAATATGGCTAATAATATGATTGAGATTGATAATAATAAGAGTAATAAGTACAGTAATTGTCGTTCCATCGATCATATAAGCATAATATGGCTAATAATATGATTGAGATTGATAATAATAAGAGTAATAAGTACAGTAATTGTCGTTCTATCGATCATATAAGCATAATAAGGCTAATAATATGAGTTAGAGTGATAATACTAAGAGTAGTGAGTATAGCAATTCTCATTCTATCGATCCTATAAGCATAATATGGCTAACAATATGAGTTAGATTGATAATACTAAGAGTAGTGAGTATAGTAATTCTCGTTCTATCGATCATATAAGCATAATATGGCTAATAATATGATTGAGATTGATAATAATAAGAGTAATAAGTACAGTAATTGTCGTTCTATCGATCATATAAGCATAATAAGGCTAATAATATGAATTAGAGTGATAATACTAAGAGTAGTGAGTATAGTAATTCTCATTCTATCGATCATATAAGCATAATATGGCTAATAATATGAGTTAGATTGATAATACTAAGAGTAGTGAGTATAGTAATTCTCGTTCTATCCATCATATAAGCATAATATGGCTAATAATATGATTGAGATTGATAATAATAAGAGTAATAAGTACAGTAATAGTCGTTCTCTCGATCATATAAGCATAATATGGCTAATAATATGAGTTAGAGTGATAATACTAAGAGTAGTGAGTATAGTAATTCTCATTCTATCGATCATATAAGCATAATATGGTTAATAATATGAGTTAGATTGATAACAATAAGAGTAATAAGTATAGTAATTGTCGTTATATCGATCATATAACCATAATATGGATAATAGCATGAGTTAGATTGATAATAATAAGAGTAATGAGTATAGTAATTGTCGTTCTATCGATCATATCTGCATAATATGGTTAATAATATGAGTTAGATTGATAATAGTGAGTGTAATAAATATAGTAATTGTCGTTCTATCGCTCATATAAGCACAATATGGCTAATAATATGAGTTAGATTGATAATAATAAGAGTAATAAGTATAGTAATTGTCGTTCTATCGATCATATAAGCATAATATGGCTAATAATATGAGTTAGATTGACAATAATAAGTGTAATAAGTATAGTAATTGTCGTTCTATCGATCATATAAGCATAATATGGCTAATAATATGAGTTAGATTGATAATAATAAGAGTAATGTGTATAGTAATTGTAGCTCTATCGATCATATCTGCTTAATATGGTTAATAATATGAGTTAGAATGATAATAATAAGAGTAATAAGTATAGTAATTGTCGTTCTATCGATCATATCTGCATAATATGGTTAATAATATGAGTTAGATTGATAATAGTGAGTGTAATAAGTATAGTGAATGTCGTTCTATCGATCATATCAGCATAATATGGGTAATAATATGAGTTAGATTGATAATAATAAGAGTAATAAGTATAGTATTTGTCGTTCTATCGATCATATAAGTATAATATGGCTAATAATATGAGTTAGATTGATAATAATAGGAGTAATAAGTATAGTAATTGTCGTTCTATTGATCATTTAAGCATAATATGGCTAATAATATGAGTTAGATTGATAATAATAACAGTAATAAGTATAGTAATTGTCGTTCTATCGATAATATAAGCATAATATGGCTAATAATATGAGTTATATTGATAATACAAAGAGTAGTGAGTATAGTAATTTTCGTTCTGCCGATCATATAAGCATAATATTGCTAATAATATGAGTTAGATTGATAATAATAAGAGTAATAAGTATAGTAATTGTCGTTATATCGATCATATAACCATAATATGGCTAATAGCATGAGTTAGATTGATAATAATAAGAGTAATGAGTATAGTAATTGTCGTTCTATCGATCATATCTGCATAATATGGTTAATAATATGAGTTAGATTGATAATAGTGAGTGTAATAAGTATAGTGAATGTCATTCTATCGATCATATCAGCATAATATGGGTAATAATATGAGTTGGATTGGAAATAATAAGAGTAATGAGTATAGTAATAGTAGTTCTATCGATCATATAAGCATAATGTGGCTAATAATATGAGGTAGATTCATAATAATAAGAGTAATAAGTATAGTAATTGTCGTTCTATCGATAATATAAGCATAATATGGCTAATAATATGAGTTATATTGATAATACAAAGAGTAGTGAGTATAGTAATTCTCGTTCTGCCGATCATATAAGCATAATATTGCTAATAATATGAGTTAGATTGATAATAATAAGAGTAGTGAGTATAGTAATTCTCGTTCTATCGATCATATAAGCATAATATGGCTAATAATATGATTGAGATTGATAATAATAAGAATAATAAGTATAGTAATTGTCGTTCTATCGATCATATAAGCATAATATGGTTAATAATATGAGTTAGAATGATAATAATAAGAGTAATAAGTATAGTAATTGTCGTTCTATCGATCATATCTGCATAATATGGTTAATAATATGAGTTAGATTGATAATAGTGAGTGTAATAAGTATAGTGAATGTCGTTCTATCGATCATATCAGCATAATATGGGTAATAATATGAGTTAGATTGATAATAATAAGAGTAATAACTATAGTAATTGTCGTTCTATCGATCATATAAGCATAATATGGCTAATAATATGAGTTGGATTGATAATACTAAGAGTAGTGAGTATAGTAATTCTTGTTCTATCGATCATATAAGCATAATATGGCTAATAATATGAGTTAGATTGATAATAATAAGAGTAATGAGTATAGTAATTGTAGTTCTATCGATCATTTAAGCATAATATGGCTAATAATATGAGTTAGATTGATAATAATAAGAGTAATGAGTATAGTAATTGTCGTTCTATCGATCATTTAAGCATAATATGGCTAATAATATGAGTTAGATTGATAATAATAACAGTAATAAGTATAGTAATTGTCGTTCTATCGATAATATAAGCATAATATGGCTAATAATATGAGTTAGATTGATAATACTAAGAGCAGTGAGTATAGTAATTCTCGTTCTATCGATCATATAAGCATAATATGGCTAATAATATGAGTTAGATTGATAATACTAAGAGTAGTGAGTATAGTTATTCTCATTCTATCGATCATATAAGCATAATATGGCTAATAATATGAGTTAGATAGATAATAATAAGAGTAATGAGTATAGTAATTCGCGTTCTATCGATCATATCAGCATAATATGGGTAATAATATGAGTTAGATTGATAATAATAAGAGTAATAACTATAGTAATTGTCGTTCTATCGATCATATAAGCATAATATGGCTAATAATATGAGTTGGATTGATAATACTAAGAGTAGTGAGTATAGTAATTCTTGTTCTATCGATCATATAAGCATAATATGGCTAATAATATGAGTTAGATTGATAATAATAAGAGTAATGAGTATAGTAATTGTAGTTCTATCGATCATTTAAGCATAATATGGCTAATAATATGAGTTAGATTGATAATAATAAGAGTAATGAGTATAGTAATTGTCGTTCTATCGATCATTTAAGCATAATATGGCTAATAATATGAGTTAGATTGATAATAATAACAGTAATAAGTATAGTAATTGTCGTTCTACCGATAATATAACCATAATATGGCTAATAATATGAGTTAGGTTGATAATACTAAGAGTAGTGAGTATAGTAATTCTCGTTCTATCGATCATATAAGCATAATATGGCTAATGATATGAGTTAGATTGATAATAATAAGAGTAATAAGTATAGTAATTGTCGTTCTCTCGATCATATAAGCATAATATGGCTAATAATATGAGTTAGAGTGATAATACTAAGAGTAGTGAGTGTAGTAATTCTCATTCTATCGATCATATAAGCATAATATGGCTAATAATATGAGTTAGATTGATAATAATAACAGTAATAAGTATAGTAATTGTCGATCTGTCGATAATATAAGCATAATATGGCTAATAATATGAGTTAGATTCATAATAATAAGAGTAATAAGTATAGTAATTGTCGTTCGATCGATCATATCTGCATAATATGGCTAATAATATGAGTTAGATGGAAAATAATAAGTGTAATAAGTATAGTAATTGTCGTACTATCGATCATATAAGCATAATATGGCTAATAATATGAGTTAGAGTGATAATACTAAGAGTAGTGAGTATAGTAATTCTCATTCTATCGATCATATAAGCATAATATGGCTAATAATATGAGTTAGATTGATAATAATAAGAGTAATGAGTATAGTAATTGTAGTACTATCGATCATATAAGCATAATATGGCTAATAATGTGAGTTAGTATGATAATAGTGAGTGCAATAAATATAGTAATTGTCGTTCTATCGCTCATATAAGCACAATATGGCTAATAATATGAGTTAGATTGATAATAATAAGAGTAATAAGTATAGTAATTGTCGTTCTATCGATCATATCTGCATAATATTGTTAATAATATGAGTTAGATTGATAATAGTGAGTGTAATAAGTATAGTGAATGTCGTTCTATCGACCATATCAGCATAATATGGGTAATAATATGAGTTGGATAGATAATAATAAGAGTAATGAGTATAGTAATTGTAGTTCTATCAATCATATAAGCATAATATGGCTAATAATATGAGTAAGATTCATAATAATAAGAGTAATAAGTATAGTAATTGTCGTTCTATCGATCATTTAAGCATAATATGGCGAATAATATGAGTTGGGTTGATAAAAATAAGAATAATAAGTATAGTAATTGTCGTTCTATCGATCATATAAGCAATATATGGCGAATAGTATGAGTTAGGTTGATAATAATAAGAGTAATAAGTATAGTAAATGTCGTGCTATCGATCATATCTGCATAATATGGTTAATAATATGAGTTAGATTGATAATAGTGAGTGTAATAAGTATAGTAATTGTCGTTCTGTCGATCATATTAGCATAATATGGCTAATAATATGAGTTAGATTGATAATAATAAGAGTAATGTGTATAGTAATTGTAGCTCTATCGATCATGTCTGCTTAATATGGTTAATAATATGAGTTAGAATGATAATAATAAGAGTAATAAGTATAGTAATTGTCGTTCTATCGATCATATCTGCATAATATGGTTAATAATATGAGTTAGATTGATAATAGTGAGTGTAATAAGTATAGTGAATGTCGTTCTATCGATCATATCAGCATAATATGGGTAATAATATGAGTTAGATTGATAATAATAAGAGTAATAAGTATAGTATTTGTCGTTCTATCGATCATATAAGTATAATATGGCTAATAATATGAGTTAGATTGATAATAATAAGAGTAATAAGTATAGTAATTGTCGTTCTATTGATCATTTAAGCATAATATGGCTAATAATATGAGTTAGATTGATAATAATAACAGTAATAAGTATAGTAATTGTCGTTCTATCGATAATATAAGCATAATATGGCTAATAATATGAGTTATATTGATAATACAAAGAGTAGTGAGTATAGTAATTCTCGTTCTGCCGATCATATAAGCATAATATTGCTAATAATATGAGTTAGATTGATAATAATAAGAGTAATAAGTATAGTAATTGTCGTTATATCGATCATATAACCATAATATGGCTAATAGCATGAGTTAGATTGATAATAATAAGAGTAATGAGTATAGTAATTGTCGTTCTATCGATCATATCTGCATAATATGGTTAATAATATGAGTTAGATTGATAATAGTGAGTGTAATAAGTATAGTGAATGTCGTTCTATCGATCATATCAGCATAATATGGGTAATAATATGAGTTGGATTGGTAATAATAAGAGTAATGAGTATAGTAATAGTAGTTCTATCGATCATATAAGCATAATGTGGCTAATAATATGAGGTAGATTCATAATAATAAGAGTAATAAGTATAGTAATTGTCGTTCTATCGATCATATAAGCACAATATGGCTAATAATATGAGTTAGATTGATAATAATAAGAGTAATAAGTATAGTAATTGTCGCTATATCGATCATATAACCATAATATGGCTAACAGCATGAGTCAGATTGATAATAAGAAGAGTAATGAGTATAGTAATTGTCGTTCTATTGATCATATCTGCATAGTATGGTTAATAATATGAGTTAGATTGATAATAATAAGAGCAATGAGTATAGTAATTGTCGTTCTGCCGATCATATAAGCATAATATTGCTAATAATATGAGTTAGATTGATAATAATAAGAGTAATAAGTATAGTAATTGTCGTTCTATCGATCATATAAGCACAATATGGCTAATAATATGAGTTAGATTCATAATAATAAGAGTAATAAGTATAGTAATTGTTGTTCTATCGATCATATAAGCATAATATGGCTAATAATATGAGTTAGATTGGTAATAATAAGAGTAATAGGTATAGTAATTCTCATTCTATCGATCATATAAGCATAATATGGCTAATAATATGAGTTAGATTGATAATAATATCAGTAATAAGTATAGTAATTGTGGTTCTATCGATAATATAACCATAATATGGCTAATAATATGAGTTAGAGTGATAATACTAAGAGTAGTGAGTATAGTAATTCTCATTCTATCGATCATATAAGCATAATATGGCTAATAATATGAGTTAGAGTGATAATACTAAGAGTAGTGAGTATAGTAATTCTCATTCTATCGATCATATAAGCATAATATGGCTAATAATATGAGTTAGATTGATAATAGTAACAGTAATAAGTATAGTAATTGTGGTTCTATCGATAATATAAGCATAATATGGCTATTAATATGAGTTAGATTGATAATACTAAGAGTAGTGAGTATATTGATTGTCGTTCTATCGATCATATAAGCATAATATGGTTAATAATATGAGTTAGATTGATAATAGTGAGTGTAATAAGTATAGTGAATGTCGTTCTATCGATCATATCAGCATAATATGGGTAATAATATGAGTTGGATTGATAATAATAAGAGTAATGAGTATAGTAATTGTAGTTCTATCGATCATATAAGCATAATGTGGCTAATAATATGAGTTAGATTGATAATACTAAGAGTAGCGAGTATAGTAATTCTCGTACTATCGATCATATAAGCATATTATGGCTAATAATATGAGTTAGATTGATAATACTAAGAGCAGCGAGTGTAGTAATTCTCGTTCTATCGATCATATAAGCATAATATGGCTAATAATATGAGTTAGATTGATAATAATAAGAGTGATAAGTACAGTAATTCTCGTTCTATCGATCACATACGCATAATATGGCTAATAATATGAGTTAGATTGATAATACTAAGAGTAGTGAGTATAGTAATACTCGTTCTATCGATCATATAAGCATAATATGGCTAATAATATGATTGAGATTGATAATAATAAGAGTAATAAGTACAGTAATTGTCGTTCTATCGATCATATAAGCATAATAAGGCTAATAATATGAGTTAGAGTGATAATGCTAAGAGTAGTGAGTATAGCAATTCTCATTCTATCGATCATATAAGCATAATATGGCTAACAATATGAGTTAGATTGATAATACTAAGAGTAGTGAGTATAGTGATTCTCGTTCTATCGATCATATAAGCATAATATGGCTAATAATATGATTGAGATTGATAATAATAAGAGTAATAAGTACAGTAATTGTCGTTCTATCGATCATATAAGCATAATAAGGCTAATAATATGAATTAGAGTGATAATACTAAGAGTAGTGAGTATAGTAATTCTCATTCTATCGATCATATAAGCATAATATGGCTAATAATATGAGTTAGATTGATAATACTAAGAGTAGTGAGTATAGTAATTCTCGTTCTATCCATCATATAAGCATAATATGGCTAATAATATGATTGAGATTGATAATAATAAGAGTAGTAAGTACAGTAATAGTCGTTCTCTCGATCATATAAGCATAACATGGTTAATAATATGAGTTAGAGTGATAATACTAAGAGTAGTGAGTATAGTAATTCTCATTCTATCGATCATATAAGCATAGTATGGCTAATAATATGAGTTAGATTGATAATAATAACAGTAATAAGTATTGTAATTGTCGTTCTATCGATAATATAAGCATAATATGGCTAATAATATGAGTTAGATTGATAATACTAAGAGTAGTGAGTATAGTAATTGTCGTTCTATCGATCATATAAGCATAATATGGCTAATAATATGAGTTAGATTGATAATAATAAGAGTAATGAGTATAGTAATTGTAGTTCTATCGATAATATAAGCATAATATGGCTAATAATATGAGTTAGATTGATAATAATAAGAGTGATAAGTACAGTAATTCTCGTTCTATCGATCATATAAGCATAATATGGCTAATAATATGATTGAGATTGATAATAATAAGAGTAATAAGTACAGTAATTGTCGTTCTATCGATCATATAAGCATAATATGGCTAATAATATGATTGAGATTGATAATAATAAGAGTAATAAGTACAGTAATTGTCGTTCTATCGATCGTATAAGCATAATAAGGCTAATAATATGAGTTAGAGTGATAATACTAAGAGTAGTGAGTATAGCAATTCTCATTCTATCGATCCTATAAGCATAATATGGCTAATAATATGAGTTAGATTGATAATACTAAGAGTAGTGAGTATAGTAATTCTCGTTCTATCCATCATATAAGCATAATATGGCTAATAATATGATTGAGATTGATAATAATAAGAGTAATAAGTACAGTAATAGTCGTTCTCTCGATCATATAAGCATAATATGGCTAATAATATGAGTTAGAGCGATAATACTAAGAGTAGTGAGTATAGTAATTCTCATTCTATCGATCATATAAGCATAATATGGTTAATAATATGAGTTAGATTGATAACAATAAGAGTAATAAGTATAGTAATTGTCGTTATATCGATCATATAACCATAATATGGCTAATAGCATGAGTTAGATTGATAATAATAAGAGTAATGAGTATAGTAATTGTCGTTCTATCGATCATATCTGCATAGTATGGTTAATAATATGAGTTAGATTGATAATAATAAGAGCAATGAGTATAGTAATTGTCGTACTATCGATCATATAAGCATAATATGGCTAATAATATGAGTTAGATTGATAATAATAACAGTAATAAGTATAGTAATTGTCGTTCTATCGATAATATAAGCATAATATGGCTAATAATATGAGTTATATTGATAATACAAAGAGTAGTGAGTATAGTAATTCTCGTTCTGCCGATCATATAAGCATAATATTGCTAATAATATGAGTTAGATTGATAATAATAAGAGTAATAAGTATAGTAATTGTCGTTCTATCGATCATATAAGCACAATATGGCTAATAATATGAGTTAGATTCATAATAATAAGAGTAATAAGTATAGTAATTGTCGTTCTATCGATCATATAAGCATAATATGGCTAATAATATGAGTTAGATTGGTAATAATAAGAGTAATAGGTATAGTAATTCTCATTCTATCGATCATATAAGCATAATATGGCTAATAATATGAGTTAGATTGATAATAATATCAGTAATAAGTATATAATTGTGGTTCTATCGATAATATAACCATAATATGGCTAATAATATGAGTTAGAGTGATAATACTAAGAGTAGTGAGTATAGTAATTCTCATTCTATCGATCATATAAGCATAATATGGCTAATAATATGAGTTAGAGTGATAATACTAAGAGTAGTGAGTATAGTAATTCTCATTCTATCGATCATATAAGCATAATATGGCTAATAATATGAGTTAGATTGATAATAGTAACAGTAATAAGTATAGTAATTGTGGTTCTATCGATAATATAAGCATAATATGGCTATTAATATGAGTTAGATTGATAATACTAAGAGTAGTGAGTATATTGATTGTCGTTCTATCGATCATATAAGCATAATATGGTTAATAATATGAGTTAGATTGATAATAGTGAGTGTAATAAGTATAGTGAATGTCGTTCTATCGATCATATCAGCATAATATGGGTAATAATATGAGTTGGATTGATAATAATAAGAGTAATGAGTATAGTAATTGTAGTTCTATCGATCATATAAGCATAATGTGGCTAATAATATGAGTTAGATTGATAATACTAAGAGTAGCGAGTATAGTAATTCTCGTACTATCGATCATATAAGCATATTATGGCTAATAATATGAGTTAGATTGATAATACTAAGAGCAGCGAGTGTAGTAATTCTCGTTCTATCGATCATATAAGCATAATATGGCTAATAATATGAGTTAGATTGATAATAATAAGAGTGATAAGTACAGTAATTCTCGTTCTATCGATCACATACGCATAATATGGCTAATAATATGAGTTAGATTGATAATAATAAGAGTAGTAAGTATAGTAATTGTCGTTCTATCGATAATATAACCATAATATGGCTAATAATATGAGTTAGATTGATAATACTAAGAGTAGTGAGTATAGTAATACTCGTTCTATCGATCATATAAGCATAATATGGCTAATAATATGATTGAGATTGATAATAATAAGAGTAATAAGTACAGTAATTGTCGTTCTATCGATCATATAAGCATAATAAGGCTAATAATATGAGTTAGAGTGATAATGCTAAGAGTAGTGAGTATAGCAATTCTCATTCTATCGATCATATAAGCATAATATGGCTAACAATATGAGTTAGATTGATAATACTAAGAGTAGTGAGTATAGTAATTCTCGTTCTATCGATCATATAAGCATAATATGGCTAATAATATGATTGAGATTGATAATAATAAGAGTAATAAGTACAGTAATTGTCGTTCTATCGATCATATAAGCATAATAAGGCTAATAATATGAATTAGAGTGATAATACTAAGAGTAGTGAGTATAGTAATTCTCATTCTATCGATCATATAAGCATAATATGGCTAATAATATGAGTTAGATTGATAATACTAAGAGTAGTGAGTATAGTAATTCTCGTTCTATCCATCATATAAGCATAATATGGCTAATAATATGATTGAGATTGATAATAATAAGAGTAGTAAGTACAGTAATAGTCGTTCTCTCGATCATATAAGCATAACATGGCTAATAATATGAGTTAGAGTGATAATACTAAGAGTAGTGAGTATAGTAATTCTCATTCTATCGATCATATAAGCATAGTATGGCTAATAATATGAGTTAGATTGATAATAATAACAGTAATAAGTATTGTAATTGTCGTTCTATCGATAATATAAGCATAATATGGCTAATAATATGAGTTAGATTGATAATACTAAGAGTAGTGAGTATAGTAATTGTCGTTCTATCGATCATATAAGCATAATATGGCTAATAATATGAGTTAGATTGATAATAATAAGAGTAATGAGTATAGTAATTGTAGTTCTATCGATAATATAAGCATAATATGGCTAATAATATGAGTTAGATTGATAATAATAAGAGTGATAAGTACAGTAATTCTCGTTCTATCGATCATATAAGCATAATATGGCTAATAATATGATTGAGATTGATAATAATAAGAGTAATAAGTACAGTAATTGTCGTTCTATCGATCATATAAGCATAATATGGCTAATAATATGATTGAGATTGATAATAATAAGAGTAATAAGTACAGTAATTGTCGTTCTATCGATCGTATAAGCATAATAAGGCTAATAATATGAGTTAGAGTGATAATACTAAGAGTAGTGAGTATAGCAATTCTCATTCTATCGATCCTATAAGCATAATATGGCTAATAATATGAGTTAGATTGATAATACTAAGAGTAGTGAGTATAGTAATTCTCGTTCTATCCATCATATAAGCATAATATGGCTAATAATATGATTGAGATTGATAATAATAAGAGTGATAAGTACAGTAATTCTCGTTCTATCGATCATATAAGCATAATATGGCTAATAATATGATTGAGATTGATAATAATAAGAGTAATAAGTACAGTAATTGTCGTTCTATCGATCATATAAGCACAATATGGCTAATAATATGAGTTAGATTGATAATAATAAGAGTAATAAGTATAGTAATTGTCGTTCTATCGATCATATAAGCATAATATGGCTAATAATATGAGTTAGATTGACAATAATAAGTGTAATAAGTATAGTAATTGTCGTTCTATCGATCATATAAGCATAATATGGCTAATAATATGAGTTAGATTGATAATAATAAGAGTAATGTGTATAGTAATTGTAGCTCTATCGATCATATCTGCTTAATATGGTTAATAATATGAGTTAGAATGATAATAATAAGAGTAATAAGTATAGTAATTGTCGTTCTATCGATCATATCTGCATAATATGGTTAATAATATGAGTTAGATTGATAATAGTGAGTGTAATAAGTATAGTGAATGTCGTTCTATCGATCATATCAGCATAATATGGGTAATAATATGAGTTAGATTGATAATAATAAGAGTAATAAGTATAGTATTTGTCGTTCTATCGATCACATAAGTATAATATGGCTAATAATATGAGTTAGATTGATAATAATAAGAGTAATAAGTATAGTAATTGTCGTTCTATTGATCATTTAAGCATAATATGGCTAATAATATGAGTTAGATTGATAATAATAACAGTAATAAGTATAGTAATTGTCGTTCTATCGATAATATAAGCATAATATGGCTAATAATATGAGTTATATTGATAATACAAAGAGTAGTGAGTATAGTAATTCTCGTTCTGCCGATCATATAAGCATAATATTGCTAATAATATGAGTTAGATTGATAATAATAAGAGTAATAAGTATAGTAATTGTCGTTATATCGATCATATAACCATAATATGGCTAATAGCATGAGTTAGATTGATAATAATAAGAGTAATGAGTATAGTAATTGTCGTTCTATCGATCATATCTGCATAATATGGTTAATAATATGAGTTAGATTGATAATAGTGAGTGTAATAAGTATAGTGAATGTCGTTCTATCGATCATATCAGCATAATATGGGTAATAATATGAGTTGGATTGGAAATAATAAGAGTAATGAGTATAGTAATAGTAGTTCTATCGATCATATAAGCATAATGTGGCTAATAATATGAGGTAGATTCATAATAATAAGAGTAATAAGTATAGTAATTGTCGTTCTACCGATAATATAACCATAATATGGCTAATAATATGAGTTAGGTTGATAATACTAAGAGTAGTGAGTATAGTAATTCTCGTTCTATCGATCATATAAGCATAATATGGCTAATGATATGAGTTAGATTGATAATAGTAAGAGTAATAAGTATAGTAATTGTCGTTCTCTCGATCATATAAGCATAATATGGCTAATAATATGAGTTAGAGTGATAATACTAAGAGTAGTGAGTGTAGTAATTCTCATTCTATCGATCATATAAGCATAATATGGCTAATAATATGAGTTAGATTGATAATAATAACAGTAATAAGTATAGTAATTGTCGATCTGTCGATAATATAAGCATAATATGGCTAATAATATGAGTTAGATTCATAATAATAAGAGTAATAAGTATAGTAATTGTCGTTCGATCGATCATATCTGCATAATATGGCTAATAATATGAGTTAGATGGAAAATAATAAGTGTAATAAGTATAGTAATTGTCGTACTATCGATCATATAAGCATAATATGGCTAATAATATGAGTTAGAGTGATAATACTAAGAGTAGTGAGTATAGTAATTCTCATTCTATCGATCATATAAGCATAATATGGCTAATAATATGAGTTAGATTGATAATAATAAGAGTAATGAGTATAGTAATTGTAGTACTATCGATCATATAAGCATAATATGGCTAATAATGTGAGTTAGTATGATAATAGTGAGTGCAATAAATATAGTAATTGTCGTTCTATCGCTCATATAAGCACAATATGGCTAATAATATGAGTTAGATTGATAATAATAAGAGTAATAAGTATAGTAATTGTCGTTCTATCGATCATATCTGCATAATATTGTTAATAATATGAGTTAGATTGATAATAGTGAGTGTAATAAGTATAGTGAATGTCGTTCTATCGACCATATCAGCATAATATGGGTAATAATATGAGTTGGATAGATAATAATAAGAGTAATGAGTATAGTAATTGTAGTTCTATCAATCATATAAGCATAATATGGCTAATAATATGAGTAAGATTCATAATAATAAGAGTAATAAGTATAGTAATTGTCGTTCTATCGATCATTTAAGCATAATATGGCGAATAATATGAGTTGGGTTGATAAAAATAAGAATAATAAGTATAGTAATTGTCGTTCTATCGATCATATAAGCAATATATGGCGAATAGTATGAGTTAGGTTGATAATAATAAGAGTAATAAGTATAGTAAATGTCGTGCTATCGATCATATCTGCATAATATGGTTAATAATATGAGTTAGATTGATAATAGTGAGTGTAATAAGTATAGTAATTGTCGTTCTGTCGATCATATTAGCATAATATGGCTAATAATATGAGTTAGATTGATAATAATAAGAGTAATGTGTATAGTAATTGTAGCTCTATCGATCATGTCTGCTTAATATGGTTAATAATATGAGTTAGAATGATAATAATAAGAGTAATAAGTATAGTAATTGTCGTTCTATCGATCATATCTGCATAATATGGTTAATAATATGAGTTAGATTGATAATAGTGAGTGTAATAAGTATAGTGAATGTCGTTCTATCGATCATATCAGCATAATATGGGTAATAATATGAGTTAGATTGATAATAATAAGAGTAATAAGTATAGTATTTGTCGTTCTATCGATCATATAAGTATAATATGGCTAATAATATGAGTTAGATTGATAATAATAAGAGTAATAAGTATAGTAATTGTCGTTCTATTGATCATTTAAGCATAATATGGCTAATAATATGAGTTAGATTGATAATAATAACAGTAATAAGTATAGTAATTGTCGTTCTATCGATAATATAAGCATAATATGGCTAATAATATGAGTTATATTGATAATACAAAGAGTAGTGAGTATAGTAATTCTCGTTCTGCCGATCATATAAGCATAATATTGCTAATAATATGAGTTAGATTGATAATAATAAGAGTAATAAGTATAGTAATTGTCGTTATATCGATCATATAACCATAATATGGCTAATAGCATGAGTTAGATTGATAATAATAAGAGTAATGAGTATAGTAATTGTCGTTCTATCGATCATATCTGCATAATATGGTTAATAATATGAGTTAGATTGATAATAGTGAGTGTAATAAGTATAGTGAATGTCGTTCTATCGATCATATCAGCATAATATGGGTAATAATATGAGTTGGATTGGTAATAATAAGAGTAATGAGTATAGTAATAGTAGTTCTATCGATCATATAAGCATAATGTGGCTAATAATATGAGGTAGATTCATAATAATAAGAGTAATAAGTATAGTAATTGTCGTTCTATCGATCATATAAGCACAATATGGCTAATAATATGAGTTAGATTGATAATAATAAGAGTAATAAGTATAGTAATTGTCGCTATATCGATCATATAACCATAATATGGCTAACAGCATGAGTCAGATTGATAATAAGAAGAGTAATGAGTATAGTAATTGTCGTTCTATTGATCATATCTGCATAGTATGGTTAATAATATGAGTTAGATTGATAATAATAAGAGCAATGAGTATAGTAATTGTCGTACTATCGATCATATAAGCATAATATGGCTAATAATATGAGTTAGATTGATAATAATAACAGTAATAAGTATAGTAATTGTCGTTCTATCGATAATATAAGCATAATATGGCTAATAATATGAGTTATATTGATAATACAAAGAGTAGTGAGTATAGTAATTCTCGTTCTGCCGATCATATAAGCATAATATTGCTAATAATATGAGTTAGATTGATAATAATAAGAGTAATAAGTATAGTAATTGTCGTTCTATCGATCATATAAGCACAATATGGCTAATAATATGAGTTAGATTCATAATAATAAGAGTAATAAGTATAGTAATTGTCGTTCTATCGATCATATAAGCATAATATGGCTAATAATATGAGTTAGATTGGTAATAATAAGAGTAATAGGTATAGTAATTCTCATTCTATCGATCATATAAGCATAATATGGCTAATAATATGAGTTAGATTGATAATAATATCAGTAATAAGTATAGTAATTGTGGTTCTATCGATAATATAACCATAATATGGCTAATAATATGAGTTAGAGTGATAATACTAAGAGTAGTGAGTATAGTAATTCTCATTCTATCGATCATATAAGCATAATATGGCTAATAATATGAGTTAGAGTGATAATACTAAGAGTAGTGAGTATAGTAATTCTCATTCTATCGATCATATAAGCATAATATGGCTAATAATATGAGTTAGATTGATAATAGTAACAGTAATAAGTATAGTAATTGTGGTTCTATCGATAATATAAGCATAATATGGCTATTAATATGAGTTAGATTGATAATACTAAGAGTAGTGAGTATATTGATTGTCGTTCTATCGATCATATAAGCATAATATGGTTAATAATATGAGTTAGATTGATAATAGTGAGTGTAATAAGTATAGTGAATGTCGTTCTATCGATCATATCAGCATAATATGGGTAATAATATGAGTTGGATTGATAATAATAAGAGTAATGAGTATAGTAATTGTAGTTCTATCGATCATATAAGCATAATGTGGCTAATAATATGAGTTAGATTGATAATACTAAGAGTAGCGAGTATAGTAATTCTCGTACTATCGATCATATAAGCATATTATGGCTAATAATATGAGTTAGATTGATAATACTAAGAGCAGCGAGTGTAGTAATTCTCGTTCTATCGATCATATAAGCATAATATGGCTAATAATATGAGTTAGATTGATAATAATAAGAGTGATAAGTACAGTAATTCTCGTTCTATCGATCACATACGCATAATATGGCTAATAGTATGAGTTAGATTGATAATAATAAGAGTAGTAAGTATAGTAATTGTCGTTCTATCGATAATATAACCATAATATGGCTAATAATATGAGTTAGATTGATAATACTAAGAGTAGTGAGTATAGTAATACTCGTTCTATCGATCATATAAGCATAATATGGCTAATAATATGATTGAGATTGATAATAATAAGAGTAATAAGTACAGTAATTGTCGTTCTATCGATCATATAAGCATAATAAGGCTAATAATATGAGTTAGAGTGATAATGCTAAGAGTAGTGAGTATAGCAATTCTCATTCTATCGATCATATAAGCATAATATGGCTAACAATATGAGTTAGATTGATAATACTAAGAGTAGTGAGTATAGTAATTCTCGTTCTATCGATCATATAAGCATAATATGGCTAATAATATGATTGAGATTGATAATAATAAGAGTAATAAGTACAGTAATTGTCGTTCTATCGATCATATAAGCATAATAAGGCTAATAATATGAATTAGAGTGATAATACTAAGAGTAGTGAGTATAGTAATTCTCATTCTATCGATCATATAAGCATAATATGGCTAATAATATGAGTTAGATTGATAATACTAAGAGTAGTGAGTATAGTAATTCTCGTTCTATCCATCATATAAGCATAATATGGCTAATAATATGATTGAGATTGATAATAATAAGAGTAGTAAGTACAGTAATAGTCGTTCTCTCGATCATATAAGCATAACATGGCTAATAATATGAGTTAGAGTGATAATACTAAGAGTAGTGAGTATAGTAATTCTCATTCTATCGATCATATAAGCATAGTATGGCTAATAATATGAGTTAGATTGATAATAATAACAGTAATAAGTATTGTAATTGTCGTTCTATCGATAATATAAGCATAATATGGCTAATAATATGAGTTAGATTGATAATACTAAGAGTAGTGAGTATAGTAATTGTCGTTCTATCGATCATATAAGCATAATATGGCTAATAATACGAGTTAGATTGATAATAATAAGAGTAATGAGTATAGTAATTGTAGTTCTATCGATAATATAAGCATAATATGGCTAATAATATGAGTTAGATTGATAATAATAAGAGTGATAAGTACAGTAATTCTCGTTCTATCGATCATATAAGCATAATATGGCTAATAATATGATTGAGATTGATAATAATAAGAGTAATAAGTACAGTAATTGTCGTTCTATCGATCATATAAGCATAATATGGCTAATAATATGATTGAGATTGATAATAATAAGAGTAATAAGTACAGTAATTGTCGTTCTATCGATCGTATAAGCATAATAAGGCTAATAATATGAGTTAGAGTGATAATACTAAGAGTAGTGAGTATAGCAATTCTCATTCTATCGATCCTATAAGCATAATATGGCTAATAATATGAGTTAGATTGATAATACTAAGAGTAGTGAGTATAGTAATTCTCGTTCTATCCATCATATAAGCATAATATGGCTAATAATATGATTGAGATTGATAATAATAAGAGTAATAAGTACAGTAATAGTCGTTCTCTCGATCATATAAGCATAATATGGCTAATAATATGAGTTAGAGCGATAATACTAAGAGTAGTGAGTATAGTAATTCTCATTCTATCGATCATATAAGCATAATATGGTTAATAATATGAGTTAGATTGATAACAATAAGAGTAATAAGTATAGTAATTGTCGTTATATCGATCATATAACCATAATATGGCTAATAGCATGAGTTAGATTGATAATAATAAGAGTAATGAGTATAGTAATTGTCGTTCTATCGATCATATCTGCATAGTATGGTTAATAATATGAGTTAGATTGATAATAATAAGAGCAATGAGTATAGTAATTGTCGTACTATCGATCATATAAGCATAATATGGCTAATAATATGAGTTAGATTGATAATAATAACAGTAATAAGTATAGTAATTGTCGTTCTATCGATAATATAAGCATAATATGGCTAATAATATGAGTTATATTGATAATACAAAGAGTAGTGAGTATAGTAATTCTCGTTCTGCCGATCATATAAGCATAATATTGCTAATAATATGAGTTAGATTGATAATAATAAGAGTAATAAGTATAGTAATTGTCGTTCTATCGATCATATAAGCACAATATGGCTAATAATATGAGTTAGATTCATAATAATAAGAGTAATAAGTATAGTAATTGTCGTTCTATCGATCATATAAGCATAATATGGCTAATAATATGAGTTAGATTGGTAATAATAAGAGTAATAGGTATAGTAATTCTCATTCTATCGATCATATAAGCATAATATGGCTAATAATATGAGTTAGATTGATAATAATATCAGTAATAAGTATAGTAATTGTGGTTCTATCGATAATATAACCATAATATGGCTAATAATATGAGTTAGAGTGATAATACTAAGAGTAGTGAGTATAGTAATTCTCATTCTATCGATCATATAAGCATAATATGGCTAATAATATGAGTTAGAGTGATAATACTAAGAGTAGTGAGTATAGTAATTCTCATTCTATCGATCATATAAGCATAATATGGCTAATAATATGAGTTAGATTGATAATAGTAACAGTAATAAGTATAGTAATTGTGGTTCTATCGATAATATAAGCATAATATGGCTATTAATATGAGTTAGATTGATAATACTAAGAGTAGTGAGTATATTGATTGTCGTTCTATCGATCATATAAGCATAATATGGTTAATAATATGAGTTAGATTGATAATAGTGAGTGTAATAAGTATAGTGAATGTCGTTCTATCGATCATATCAGCATAATATGGGTAATAATATGAGTTGGATTGATAATAATAAGAGTAATGAGTATAGTAATTGTAGTTCTATCGATCATATAAGCATAATGTGGCTAATAATATGAGTTAGATTGATAATACTAAGAGTAGCGAGTATAGTAATTCTCGTACTATCGATCATATAAGCATATTATGGCTAATAATATGAGTTAGATTGATAATACTAAGAGCAGCGAGTGTAGTAATTCTCGTTCTATCGATCATATAAGCATAATATGGCTAATAATATGAGTTAGATTGATAATAATAAGAGTGATAAGTACAGTAATTCTCGTTCTATCGATCACATACGCATAATATGGCTAATAATATGAGTTAGATTGATAATAATAAGAGTAGTAAGTATAGTAATTGTCGTTCTATCGATAATATAACCATAATATGGCTAATAATATGAGTTAGATTGATAATACTAAGAGTAGTGAGTATAGTAATACTCGTTCTATCGATCATATAAGCATAATATGGCTAATAATATGATTGAGATTGATAATAATAAGAGTAATAAGTACAGTAATTGTCGTTCTATCGATCATATAAGCATAATAAGGCTAATAATATGAGTTAGAGTGATAATGCTAAGAGTAGTGAGTATAGCAATTCTCATTCTATCGATCATATAAGCATAATATGGCTAACAATATGAGTTAGATTGATAATACTAAGAGTAGTGAGTATAGTAATTCTCGTTCTATCGATCATATAAGCATAATATGGCTAATAATATGATTGAGATTGATAATAATAAGAGTAATAAGTACAGTAATTGTCGTTCTATCGATCATATAAGCATAATAAGGCTAATAATATGAATTAGAGTGATAATACTAAGAGTAGTGAGTATAGTAATTCTCATTCTATCGATCATATAAGCATAATATGGCTAATAATATGAGTTAGATTGATAATACTAAGAGTAGTGAGTATAGTAATTCTCGTTCTATCCATCATATAAGCATAATATGGCTAATAATATGATTGAGATTGATAATAATAAGAGTAGTAAGTACAGTAATAGTCGTTCTCTCGATCATATAAGCATAACATGGCTAATAATATGAGTTAGAGTGATAATACTAAGAGTAGTGAGTATAGTAATTCTCATTCTATCGATCATATAAGCATAGTATGGCTAATAATATGAGTTAGATTGATAATAATAACAGTAATAAGTATTGTAATTGTCGTTCTATCGATAATATAAGCATAATATGGCTAATAATATGAGTTAGATTGATAATACTAAGAGTAGTGAGTATAGTAATTGTCGTTCTATCGATCATATAAGCATAATATGGCTAATAATATGAGTTAGATTGATAATAATAAGAGTAATGAGTATAGTAATTGTAGTTCTATCGATAATATAAGCATAATATGGCTAATAATATGAGTTAGATTGATAATAATAAGAGTGATAAGTACAGTAATTCTCGTTCTATCGATCATATAAGCATAATATGGCTAATAATATGATTGAGATTGATAATAATAAGAGTAATAAGTACAGTAATTGTCGTTCTATCGATCATATAAGCATAATATGGCTAATAATATGATTGAGATTGATAATAATAAGAGTAATAAGTACAGTAATTGTCGTTCTATCGATCGTATAAGCATAATAAGGCTAATAATATGAGTTAGAGTGATAATACTAAGAGTAGTGAGTATAGCAATTCTCATTCTATCGATCCTATAAGCATAATATGGCTAATAATATGAGTTAGATTGATAATACTAAGAGTAGTGAGTATAGTAATTCTCGTTCTATCCATCATATAAGCATAATATGGCTAATAATATGATTGAGATTGATAATAATAAGAGTAATAAGTACAGTAATAGTCGTTCTCTCGATCATATAAGCATAATATGGCTAATAATATGAGTTAGAGCGATAATACTAAGAGTAGTGAGTATAGTAATTCTCATTCTATCGATCATATAAGCATAATATGGTTAATAATATGAGTTAGATTGATAACAATAAGAGTAATAAGTATAGTAATTGTCGTTATATCGATCATATAACCATAATATGGCTAATAGCATGAGTTAGATTGATAATAATAAGAGTAATGAGTATAGTAATTGTCGTTCTATCGATCATATCTGCATAATATGGTTAATAATATGAGTTAGATTGATAATAGTGAGTGTAATAAATATAGTAATTGTCGTTCTATCGCTCATATAAGCACAATATGGCTAATAATATGAGTTAGATTGATAATAATAAGAGTAATGTGTATAGTAATTGTAGCTCTATCGATCATATCTGCTTAATATGGTTAATAATATGAGTTAGAATGATAATAATAAGAGTAATAAGTATAGTAATTGTCGTTCTATCGATCATATCTGCATAATATGG
Organism: Megachile rotundata; assembly: GCF_050947335.1. Lineage (NCBI taxonomy): Eukaryota > Metazoa > Arthropoda > Insecta > Hymenoptera > Megachilidae > Megachile > Megachile rotundata. Next base: position 254,794 of record NW_027473450.1, on the reverse strand, counting down.
TTAATAATATGAGTTAGATTGATAATAGTGAGTGTAATAAGTATAGTGAATGTCGTTCTATCGATCATATCAGCATAATATGGGTAATAATATGAGTTAGATTGATAATAATAAGAGTAATAAGTATAGTATTTGTCGTTCTATCGATCATATAAGTATAATATGGCTAATAATATGAGTTAGATTGATAATAATAAGAGTAATAAGTATAGTAATTGTCGTTCTATTGATCATTTAAGCATAATATGGCTAATAATATGAGTTAGATTGATAATAATAACAGTAATAAGTATAGTAATTGTCGTTCTATCGATAATATAAGCATAATATGGCTAATAATATGAGTTATATTGATAATACAAAGAGTAGTGAGTATAGTAATTCTCGTTCTGCCGATCATATAAGCATAATATTGCTAATAATATGAGTTAGATTGATAATAATAAGAGTAATAAGTATAGTAATTGTCGTTATATCGATCATATAACCATAATATGGCTAATAGCATGAGTTAGATTGATAATAATAAGAGTAATGAGTATAGTAATTGTCGTTCTATCGATCATATCTGCATAATATGGTTAATAATATGAGTTAGATTGATAATAGTGAGTGTAATAAGTATAGTGAATGTCGTTCTATCGATCATATCAGCATAATATGGGTAATAATATGAGTTGGATTGGAAATAATAAGAGTAATGAGTATAGTAATAGTAGTTCTATCGATCATATAAGCATAATGTGGCTAATAATATGAGGTAGATTCATAATAATAAGAGTAATAAGTATAGTAATTGTCGTTCTATCGATAATATAAGCATAATATGGCTAATAATATGAGTTATATTGATAATACAAAGAGTAGTGAGTATAGTAATTCTCGTTCTGCCGATCATATAAGCATAATATTGCTAATAATATGAGTTAGATTGATAATAATAAGAGTAATAAGTATAGTAATTGTCGTTCTATCGATCATATAAGCACAATATGGCTAATAATATGAGTTAGATTGATAATAATAAGAATAATAAGTATAGTAATTGTCGTTCTATCGATCATATCTGCATAATATGGTTAATAATATGAGTTAGATTCATAATTATAAGAGTAATAAGTATAGTAATTGTCGTTCTATCGATCATATAAGCATAATATGGCTAAAAATATAAGTTAGATTGATAATAATAAGAGTAATAAGTATAGTAATTGTCATTCTATCGATCATATAAGCATAATATGTCTAATAATATGAGTTAGAGTGATAACACTAAGAGTAGTGAGTATATTAATTCCCATTCTATCGATCATATAAGCATAATATGGCTAATAATATGAGTTAGAGTGATAATACTAAGAGTAGTGAGTATAGTAATTCTCATTCTATCGATCATATAAGCATAATATGGCTAATAATATGAGTTAGATTGATAATAATAACAGTAATAAGTATAGTGAATGTCGTTCTATCGCTCATATCAGCATAATATGGGTAATAATATGAGTTGGATTGATAATAATAAGAGTAATGAGTATAGTAATTGTAGTTCTATCGATCATATAAGCATAATGTGGCTAATAATATGAGTTAGATTGATAATGCTAAGAGTAGCGAGTGTAGTAATTCTCGTTCTATCGATCATATAAGCATAATATGGCTAATAATATGAGTTAGATTGATAATAATAAGAGTAATAGGTACAGTAATTGTCGTTCTATCGATCATATAAGCATAATATGGCTTATAATATGAGTTAGAGTGATAATAGTAAGTGTAATAAGTATAGTAAATGTTGTGCTATCAATCATATCTGCATAATATGGTTAATAATATGAGTTAGATTGATAATAGTGAGTGTAATAAGTATAGTAATTCTCGTACTATCGATCATATAAGCATAATATGGCTAATAATATGAGTTAGATTGATAATAATATCAGTAATAAGTATAGTAATTGTGGTTCTATCGATAATATAACCATAATATGGCTAATAATATGAGTTAGAGTGATAATACTAAGAGTAGTGAGTATAGTAATTCTCATTCTATCGATCATATAAGCATAATATGGCTAATAATATGAGTTAGAGTGATAATACTAAGAGTAGTGAGTATAGCAATTCTCATTCTATCGATCATATAAGCATAATATGGCCAACAATATGAGTTAGATTGATAATACTAAGAGTAGTGAGTATAGTAATTCTCGTTCTATCGATCATATAAGCATAATATGGCTAATAATATGATTGAGATTGATAATAATAAGAGTAATAAGTACAGTAATTGTCGTTCTATCGATCATATAAGCATAATAAGGCTAATAATATGAATTAGAGTGATAATACTAAGAGTAGTGAGTATAGTAATTCTCATTCTATCGATCATATAAGCATAATATGGCTAATAATATGAGTTAGATTGATAATACTAAGAGTAGTGAGTATAGTAATTCTCGTTCTATCCATCATATAAGCATAATATGGCTAATAATATGATTGAGATTGATAATAATAAGAGTAATAAGTACAGTAATAGTCGTTCTCTCGATCATATAAGCATAATATGGCTAATAATATGAGTTAGAGTGATAATACTAAGAGTAGTGAGTATAGTAATTCTCATTCTATCGATCATATAAGCATAATATGGTTAATAATATGAGTTAGATTGATAACAATAAGAGTAATAAGTATAGTAATTGTCGTTATATCGATCATATAACCATAATATGGCTAATAGCATGAGTTAGATTGATAATAATAAGAGTAATGAGTATAGTAATTGTCGTTCTATCGATCATATCTGCATAATATGGTTAATAATATGAGTTAGATTGATAATAGTGAGTGTAATAAATATAGTAATTGTCGTTCTATCGCTCATATAAGCACAATATGGCTAATAATATGAGTTAGATTGATAATAATAAGAGTAATAAGTATAGTAATTGTCGTTCTATCGATCATATAAGCATAATATGGCTAATAATGAGTTAGATTGACAATAATAAGTGTGATAAGTATAGTAATTGTCGTTCTATCGATCATATAAGCATAATATGGCTAATAATATGAGTTAGATTGATAATAATAAGAGTAATGTGTATAGTAATTGTAGCTCTATCGATCATATCTGCTTAATATGGTTAATAATATGAGTTAGAATGATAATAATAAGAGTAATAAGTATAGTAATTGTCGTTCTATCGATCATATATGCATAATATGGTTAATAATATGAGGCAGATTCATAATAATAAGAGTAATAAGTATAGTAGTTGTCGTTCTATCGATTATTTAAGCATAATATGGCGAATAATATGAGTTGGGTTGATAAAAATAAGAATAATAAGTATAGTAATTGTCGTTCTATCGATCATATAAGCATAATATGGTTAATAATATGAGTTAGAATGATAATAATAAGAGTAATAAGTATAGTAATTGTCGTTCTATCGATCATATCTGCATAATATGGTTAATAATATGAGTTAGATTGATAATAGTGAGTGTAATAAGTATAGTGAATGTCGTTCTATCGATCATATCAGCATAATATGGGTAATAATATGAGTTAGATTGATAATAATAAGAGTAATAACTATAGTAATTGTCGTTCTATCGATCATATAAGCATAATATGGCTAATAATATGAGTTGGATTGATAATACTAAGAGTAGTGAGTATAGTAATTCTTGTTCTATCGGTCATATAAGCATAATATGGCTAATAATATGAGTTAGATTGATAATAATAAGAGTAATGAGTATAGTAATTGTAGTTCTATCGATCATTTAAGCATAATATGGCTAATAATATGAGTTAGATTGATAATAATAAGAGTAATGAGTATAGTAATTGTCGTTCTATCGATCATTTAAGCATAATATGGCTAATAATATGAGTTAGATTGATAATAATAACAGTAATAAGTATAGTAATTGTTGTTCTATCGATAATATAAGCATAATATGGCTAATAATATGAGTTAGATTGATAATACTAAGAGCAGTGAGTATAGCAATTCTCGTTCTATCGATCATATAAGCATAATATGGCTAATAATATGAGTTAGATTGATAATAATAAGAGTAGTGAGTATAGTTATTCTCATTCTATCGATCATATAAGCATAATATGGCTAATAATATGAGTTAGATAGATAATAATAAGAGTAATGAGTATAGTAATTGTAGTTCTATCGATCATATCTGCATAATATGGTTAATAATATGAGTTAGATTCATAATAATAACAGTTTGAAGTATAGTAATTGTCGTTCTACCGATAATATAACCATAATATGGCTAATAATATGAGTTAGGTTGATAATACTAAGAGTAGTGAGTATAGTAATTCTCGTTCTATCGATCATATAAGCATAATATGGCTAATGATATGAGTTAGATTGATAATAATAAGAGTAATAAGTATAGTAATTGTCGTTCTCTCGATCATATAAGCATAATATGGCTAATAATATGAGTTAGAGTGATAATACTAAGAGTAGTGAGTGTAGTAATTCTCATTCTATCGATCATATAAGCATAATATGGCTAATAATATGAGTTAGATTGATAATAATAACAGTAATAAGTATAGTAATTGTCGATCTGTCGATAATATAAGCATAATATGGCTAATAATATGAGTTAGATTCATAATAATAAGAGTAATAAGTATAGTAATTGTCGTTCGATCGATCATATCTGCATAATATGGCTAATAATATGAGTTAGATTGAAAATAATAAGTGTAATAAGTATAGTAATTGTCGTACTATCGATCATATAAGCATAATATGGCTAATAATATGAGTTAGAGTGATAATACTAAGAGTAGTGAGTATAGTAATTCTCATTCTATCGATCATATAAGCATAATATGGCTAATAATATGAGTTAGATTGATAATAATAAGAGTAATGAGTATAGTAATTGTAGTACTATCGATCATATAAGCATAATATGGCTAATAATGTGAGTTAGTATGATAATAGTGAGTGCAATAAATATAGTAATTGTCGTTCTATCGCTCATATAAGCACAATATGGCTAATAATATGAGTTAGATTGATAATAATAAGAGTAATAAGTATAGTAATTGTCGTTCTATCGATCATATCTGCATAATATTGTTAATAATATGAGTTAGATTGATAATAGTGAGTGTAATAAGTATAGTGAATGTCGTTCTATCGACCATATCAGCATAATATGGGTAATAATATGAGTTGGATAGATAATAATAAGAGTAATGAGTATAGTAATTGTAGTTCTATCAATCATATAAGCATAATATGGCTAATAATATGAGTTAGATTGATAATACTAAGAGCAGTGAGTATAGTAATTCTCGTTCTATCGATCATATAAGCATAATATGGCTAATAATATGAGTTAGATTGATAATAATAAGAGTAGTGAGTATAGTTATTCTCATTCTATCGATCATATAAGCATAATATGGCTAATAATATGAGTTAGATAGATAATAATAAGAGTAATGAGTATAGTAATTGTAGTTCTATCGATCATATCTGCATAATATGGTTAATAATATGAGTTAGATTCATAATAATAACAGTTTGAAGTATAGTAATTGTCGTTCTACCGATAATATAACCATAATATGGCTAATAATATGAGTTAGGTTGATAATACTAAGAGTAGTGAGTATAGTAATTCTCGTTCTATCGATCATATAAGCATAATATGGCTAATGATATGAGTTAGATTGATAATAATAAGAGTAATAAGTATAGTAATTGTCGTTCTCTCGATCATATAAGCATAATATGGCTAATAATATGAGTTAGAGTGATAATACTAAGAGTAGTGAGTGTAGTAATTCTCATTCTATCGATCATATAAGCATAATATGGCTAATAATATGAGTTAGATTGATAATAATAACAGTAATAAGTATAGTAATTGTCGATCTGTCGATAATATAAGCATAATATGGCTAATAATATGAGTTAGATTCATAATAATAAGAGTAATAAGTATAGTAATTGTCGTTCGATCGATCATATCTGCATAATATGGCTAATAATATGAGTTAGATTGAAAATAATAAGTGTAATAAGTATAGTAATTGTCGTACTATCGATCATATAAGCATAATATGGCTAATAATATGAGTTAGAGTGATAATACTAAGAGTAGTGAGTATAGTAATTCTCATTCTATCGATCATATAAGCATAATATGGCTAATAATATGAGTTAGATTGATAATAATAAGAGTAATGAGTATAGTAATTGTAGTACTATCGATCATATAAGCATAATATGGCTAATAATGTGAGTTAGTATGATAATAGTGAGTGCAATAAATATAGTAATTGTCGTTCTATCGCTCATATAAGCACAATATGGCTAATAATATGAGTTAGATTGATAATAATAAGAGTAATAAGTATAGTAATTGTCGGTCTATCGATCATATCTGCATAATATTGTTAATAATATGAGTTAGATTGATAATAGTGAGTGTAATAAGTATAGTGAATGTCGTTCTATCGACCATATCAGCATAATATGGGTAATAATATGAGTTGGATAGATAATAATAAGAGTAATGAGTATAGTAATTGTAGTTCTATCAATCATATAAGCATAATATGGCTAATAATATGAGTAAGATTCATAATAATAAGAGTAATAAGTATAGTAATTGTCGTTCTATCGATCATTTAAGCATAATATGGCGAATAATATGAGTTGGGTTGATAAAAATAAGAATAATAAGTATAGTAATTGTCGTTCTATCGATCATATAAGCAATATATGGCGAATAGTATGAGTTAGGTTGATAATAATAAGAGTAATAAGTATAGTAAATGTCGTGCTATCGATCATATCTGCATAATATGGTTAATAATATGAGTTAGATTGATAATAGTGAGTGTAATAAGTATAGTAATTGTCGTTCTGTCGATCATATTAGCATAATATGGTTAATAATATGAGTTAGATTGATAATAATAAGAGTAATAAGTATAGTATTTGTCGTTCTATCGATCATATAAGCACAATATGGCTAATAATATGAGTTAGAGTGATAATACTAAGAGTAGTGAGTATAGTAATTCTCATTCTATCGATCATATCTGCATAATATGGTTAATAATATGAGTTAGATTGATAATAATAAGAGTAATGAGTATAGTAATTGTCGTACTATCGATCATATAAGCATAATATGGCTAATAATGTGAGTTAGATTGATAATAGTGAGTGCAATAAATATAGTAATTGTCGTTCTATCGCTCATATAAGCACAATATGGCTAATAATATGAGTTAGATTGATAATAATAAGAGTAATAAGTATAGTAATTGTCGTTCTGTCGATCATATAAGCATAATATGGCTAATAATATGAGTTAGATTGATAATAATAAGAGTAATAAGTATAGTAATTGTCGTTATATCGATCATATAACCATAATATGGCTAATAGCATGAGTTAGATTGATAATAATAAGAGTAATGAGTATAGTGATTGTAGCTCTATCGATCATATCTGCTTAATATGGTTAATGATATGAGTTAGAATGATAATAATAAGAGTAATAAGTATAGTAGTTGTCGTTCTATCGATCATATCTGCATAATATGGTTAATAATATGAGTTAGATTGATAATAGTGAGTGTAATAAGTATAGTGAATGTCGTTCTATCGATCATATCAGCATAATACGGGTAATAATATGAGTTGGATTGATAATAATAAGAGTAATGAGTATAGTAATTGTAGGTCTATCGATCATATAAGCATAATATGGCTAATAATATGAGTCAGATTCATAATAATAACAGTAATAAGTATAGTAATTGTCGTTCTATCGATCATATAAGCATAATATGGCTAATAATATGAGTAAGATTCATAATAATAAGAGTAATAAGTATAGTAATTGTCGTTCTATCGATCATTTAAGCATAATATGGCGAATAATATGAGTTGGGTTGATAAAAATAAGAATAATAAGTATAGTAATTGTCGTTCTATCGATCATATAAGCATAATATGGCTAATAATATGAGTTAGGTTGATAATAATAAGAGTAATAAGTATAGTAAATGTCGTGCTATCGATCATATCTGCATAATATGGTTAATAATATGAGTTAGATTGATAATAGTGAGTGTAATAAGTATAGTAATTGTAGTTCTATCGATCATATCTGCATAATATGGTTAATAATATGAGTTAGATTGATAATAATAAGCGTAATAAGTATAGTATTGGTCGTTCTATCGATCATATCTGCATAATATGGTTAATAATATGAGTTAGATTGATAATAATAAGAGTAATAAGTATAGTATTTGTCGTTCTATCGATCATATAAGCATAATATGGCTAATAATATGAGTTAGATTCATAATAATAAGAGTAATAAGTATAGTAATTGTCGTTCTATCGATCTTATAAGCATAATATGGCTAATAATATGAGTTAGAGTGATAATACTAAGAGTAGTGAGTATAGTAATTCTCATTCTATCGATCATATAAGCATAATATGGCTAATAATATGAGTTAGATTGATAATAATAAGAGTAATCAGTATAGTAATTGTAGTACTATCGATCATATAAGCATAATATGGCTAATAATGTGAGTTAGTATGATAATAGTGAGTGCAATAAATATAGTAATTGTCGTTCTATCGCTCATATAAGCACAATATGGCTAATAATATGAGTTAGATTGATAATAATAAGAGTAATAAGTATAGTAATTGTCGTTCTATCGATCATATCTGCATAATATTGTTAATAATATGAGTTAGATTGATAATAGTGAGTGTAATAAGTATAGTGAATGTCGTTCTATCGACCATATCAGCATAATATGGGTAATAATATGAGTTGGATAGATAATAATAAGAGTAATGAGTATAGTAATTGTAGTTCTATCAATCATATAAGCATAATATGGCTAATAATATGAGTAAGATTCATAATACTAAGAGTAGTGAGTATAGTAATTCTCATTCTATCGATCATATAAGCATAGTATGGCTAATAATATGAGTTAGATTGATAATAATAACAGTAATAAGTATTGTAATTGTCGTTCTATCGATAATATAAGCATAATATGGCTAATAATATGAGTTAGATTGATAATACTAAGAGTAGTGAGTATAGTAATTGTCGTTCTATCGATCATATAAGCATAATATGGCTAATAATATGAGTTAGATTGATAATAATAAGTGTAAAAAGTAGAGTAATTGTCGTTCGATCGATCATATCTGCATAATATGGTTAATAATATGAGTTAGATTGATAATAATAAGAGTAATGAGTATAGTAATTGTCGTACTATCGATCATATAAGCATAATATGGCTAATAATGTGAGTTAGATTGATAATAGTGAGTGTAATAAATATAGTAATTGTCGTTCTATCGCTCATATTAGCACAATATGTCTAATAACATGAGTTAGATTGATAATAATAAGAGTAATAGGTATAGTAATTGTCGTTCTATCGATCATATAAGCATAATATGGCTAATAATATGAGTTAGATTGATAATAATAACAGTAATAAGTATAGTAATTGTCGTTCTAGCGATAATATAAGCATAATATGGCTAATAATATGAGTTAGATTGATAATAATAAGAGTAATGAGTATGGTAATTGTAGTTCTATCGATCATTGAAGCATAATATGGCTAATAATATGAGTTAGATTGATAATAATAAGAGTAATGAGTATAGTAATTGTAGTTTAATCGATCATATCTGCATAATGCGGTTAATAATATGAGTTAGATTGATAATAATAAGTGTAATAAGTATAGTATTTGTCGTTCTATCGATCATATAAGCATAATATGGCTAATAATATGAGTCAGATTGATAATAATAACAGTAATAAGTATAGTAATTGTCGTTCTATCGATAATATAAGCATAATATGGCTAATAATATGAGTTAGATTGATAATACTAAGAGTAGTGAGTATAGTAATTCTCGTTCTATCGATCATATAATTATAATATGGCTAATAATATGAGTTAGATTGATAATAATAAGAGTAATAAGTACAGTAATTGTCGTTCTATCGATCATATAAGCATAATAAGGCTAATAATATGAGTTAGAGTGATAATACTAAGAGTAGTGAGTATAGTAATTCTCATTCTATCGATCATATAAGCATAATATGGCTAATAATATGAGTTAGATTGATAATAATAAGAGTAATAAGTATAGTAATTGTCGTTCTATCGATAATATAAGCATAATATGGCTAGTAATATGAGTTAGATAGATAATAATAAGAGTAATGAGTATAGTAATTGTGGTTCTATCGATCATATCTGCATAATATGGTTAATAATATGAGTTAGATTCATAATAATAACAGTAATAAGTATAGTAATTGTCGTTCTATCGATCATTTAAGCATAATATGGCTAATAATATGAGTTAGATTGATAATAATAAGAGTAATAAGTATAGTAATTGTCGTTCTATCGATCATTTAACCATAATATGGCTAATAATATGAGTTAGATTGATAATAATAAGAGTAATAAGTATAGTAATTGTCGTTCTATCGATAATATAAGCATAATATGGCTAATGATATGAGTTAGATTGATAATACTAAGGGTAGTGAGTATGGTAATTCTCGTTCTATCGATCATATAAGCATAATATGGCTAATAATATGAGTTGGATTGATAATAATAGGAGTAATAAGTATAGTAATTGTAGTTCTATCGATCATATCTGCATAATATGGTTAATAATATGAGTTAGATTCATTATAATAACAGTAATAAGTATAGCAGTTGTCGTTCTATCGATCATTTAAGCATAATATGGCTAATAATATGAGTTAGATTGATAATAATAAGAGTAATACGTATAGTAATTGTCGTTCTATCGGTCATTTAAGCATAATATGGCGAATAATATGAGTTGGGTTGATAAAACTAAGAATAATAAGTATAGTAACTGTCGTTCTATCGATCATATCAGCATAATATGGGTAATAATATGAGTTGGATTGATAATAATAAGAGTAATGAGTATAGTAATTGTAGTTCTATCGATCATATAAGCATAATATGGCTAATAATATGAGTAAGATTCATAATAATAAGAGTAATAAGTATAGTAATTGTCGTTCTATCGATCATTTAAGCATAATATGGCGAATAATATGAGTTGGGTTGATAAAAATAAGAATAATAAGTATAGTAACTGTCGTTCTATCGATCATATAAGCATAATATGGTTAATAATATGAGTTAGAATGATAATAATAAGAGTAATAAGTATAGTAATTGTCGTTCTATCGGTCATTTAAGCATAATATGGCTAATAATATGAGTCAGATTGATAATAATAACAGTAATAAGTATACTAATTGTCGTTCTATCGATAATATAAGCATAATATGGCTAATAATATGAGTTAGATTGATAATACTAAGAGTAGTGAGTAGAGTAATTCTCGTTCTATCGATCATATAATCATAATATGGCTAATAATATGAGTTAGATTGAAAATACTAAGAGTAGTGAGTATAGTAATTGTCGTCCTATCGATCATATAAGCATAATATGGCTAATAATATGAGTTAGATGGATAATAATAAGAGTAGTAAGTATAGTATTTGTCGTTCTATCGATCATATAAGCATAATATGGCTAATAATACGAGTTAGATTGATAATAATAAGAGTAATAAATATAGTAATTGTCGTTCTATCGATCATTTAACCATAATATGGCTAATAATATGAGTTAGATTGATAATAATAAGAGTAATAAGTATAGTAATTGTCGTACTATCGATCATATAAGCATAATATGGCTAATAATATGAGTTAGATTGATAATAATAAGTGTAATAAGTATAGTAATTGTCGTTCTATCGATCATAATTGCATAATATGGTTAATAATATGAGTTAGATTAATAATAATAAGAGCAATGAGTATAGTAATTGTCGTACTATCGATCATATAAGCATAATATGGCTAATAATATGAGTTAGATTGATAATAATAAGAGTAATGAGTATAGTAATTGTAGCTCTATCGATCATATCTGCCTAATATGGTTAATAATATGAGTTAGAATGATAATAATAAGAGTAATAAGTATAGTAATTGTCGTTCTATCGATCATATCTGCATAATATGGTTAATAATATGAGTTAGATTGATAATAGTGAGTGTAATAAGTATAGTGAATGTCGTTCTATCGATCATATCAGCATAATACGGGTAATAATATGAGTTGGATTGATACTAATAAGAGTAATGAGTATAGTAATTGTAGGTCTATCGATCATATAAGCATAATATGGCTAATAATATGAGTCAGATTCATAATAGTAACAGTAATAAGTATACTAATTGTCGTTCTATCGCTCATATAAGCACAATATGGCTAATAATATGAGTTAGATTGATAATAATAAGAGTAATAAGTATAGTATTTGTCGTTCTATCGATCATATAAGCATAATATGGCTAATAATACGAGTTAGATTGATAATAATAAGAGTAATGAGTATAGTAATTGTCGTTCTATCGATCATTTAAGCATAATATGGCTAATAATATGAGTTAGATTGATAATAATAACAGTAATAAGTATAGTAATTGTCGTTCTATCGATAATATAAGCATAATATGGCTAATAATATGAGTTAGATTGATAATACTAAGAGTAGTGAGTATAGTAATTCTCGTTCTATCGATCATATAAGCATAATATGGCTAATAATATGAGTTAGATTGATAATACTAAGAGTAGTGAGTATAGTAATTCTCATTCTATCGATCATATAAGCATAATATGGCTAATAATATGAGTTAGATAGATAATAATAAGAGTAATGCGTATAGTAATTGTCGTTCTATCGGTCATATAAGCATAATATGGCTAATAATATGAGTTAGATTGATAATAATAAGAGTAATAAGTATAGTAATTGTCGTTATATCGATTATATAACCATAATATGGCTAATAGCATGAGTTAGATTGATAATAATAAGAGTAATGAGTATAGTAATTGTAGCTCTATCGATCATATCTGCTTAATATGGTTAATAATATGAGTTAGAATGATAATAATAAGAGTAATAAGTATAGTAATTGTCGTTCTATCGATCATATCTGCATAATATGGTTAATAATATGAGTTAGATTGATAATAGGGAGTGTAATAAGTATAGTGAATGTCGTTCTATCGATCATATCAGCATAATACGGGTAATAATATGAGTTGGATTGATAATAATAAGAGTAATGAGTATAGTAATTGTAGGTCTATCGATCATATAAGCATAATATGGCTAATAATATGAGTCAGATTCATAATAATAACAGTAATAAGTATAGTAATTGTCGTTCTATCGATCATTTAAGCATAATATGGCGAATAATATGAGTTGGGTTGATAAAAATAAGAATAATAAGTACAGTAATTGTCGTTCTATCGATCATATAAGCATAATATGGCTAATAATATGAGTTAGAGTGATAATAATAAGAGTAATAAGTATAGTATTTGTTGTTCTATCGATCATATAAGCATAATATGGCTAATAATATGAGTTAGACTCATAATAATAAGAGTAATAAGTATAGTATTTGTCGTTCTATCGATCATATAAGCATAATATGGCTAATAATATGAGTTAGACTCATAATAATAAGAGCAATAAGTATAGTATTTGTCGTTCTATCGATCATATAAGCATAATATGGCTAATAATATGAGTTAGATTCATAATAATAAGAGTAATAAGTATAGTAATTGTCGTTCTATCGATCATATAAGCATAATATGGCTAATAATATGAGTTAGAGTGATAATACTAAGAGTAGTGAGTATAGTAATTCTCGTTCTATCGATCATATAAGCATAATATGGCTAATAATATGAGTTAGATTGATAATAATAAGAGTAATAAGTATAGTAATTGTCGTTATATCGATCATATAACCATAATATGGCTAATAGCATAAGTTAGATTGATAATAATAAGAGTAATGAGTATAGTAATTGTCGTTCTATCGATCATATCTGCATAATATGGTTAATAATATGAGTTAGATTGATAATAGTGAGTGTAATAAATATAGTAATTGTCGTTCTATCGCTCATATAAGCACAATATGGCTAATAATATGAGTTCGATTGACAATAATAAGAGTAATAAGTATAGTAATTGTCGTTCTATCGATCATATAAGCATAATATGGCTAATAATATGAGTTAGATTGATAATAATAAGTGTAAAAAGTATAGTAATTGTCGTTCGATCGATCATATCTGCATAATATGGTTAATAATATGAGTTAGATTGATAATAATAAGGGTAATGAGTATAGTAATTGTAGCTCTATCGATCATATCTGCTTAGTATGGTTAATAATATGAGTTTGAATGATAATAATGAGAAATAAGTATAGTAATTGTCGTTCTATCGATCATATCTGCATAATATGGTTAATAATATGAGTTAGATTGATAATAGTGAGTGTAATAAGTATAGTGAATGTCGTTCTATCGATCATATCAGCATAATACGGGTAATAATATGAGTTGGATTGATAATAATAAGAGTAATGAGTATAGTAATTGTAGGTCTATCGATCATATAAGCATAATATGGCTAATAATATGAGTCAGATTCATAATAGTAACAGTAATAAGTATAGTAATTGTCGTTCTATCGATCATATAAGCATAATATGGCTAATAATATGAGTAAGATTCATAATAATAAGAGTAATAAGTATAGTAATTGTCGTTCTATCGATCATTTAGGCATAATATGGCGAATAATATGAGTTGGGTTGATAAAAATAAGAATAATAAGTATAGTAATTGTCGTTCTATCGATCATATCTGCATAATATGGTTAATAATATGAGTTAGATTGATAATAATAAGAGTAATAGGTATAGTATTTGTCGTTCTATCGATCATATAAGCATAATATGGCTAATAATATGAGTTAGATTCATAATAATAAGAGTAATAAGTATAGTAATTGTCGTTCTATCGATCATATAAGCATAATATGGCTAATAATATGAGTAAGATTCATAATAATAAGAGTAATAAGTATAGTAATTGTCGTTCTATCGATCATTTAAGCATAATATGGCGAATAATATGAGTTGGGTTGATAAAAATAAGAATAATAAGTATAGTAATTGTCGTTCTATCGATCATATAAGCATAATATGGCTAATAATATGAGTTAGGTTGATAATAATAAGAGTAATAAGTATAGTAAATGTCGTGCTATCGATCATATCTGCATAATATGGTTAATAATATGAGTTAGATTGATAATAGTGAGTGTAATATGTATAGTAATTGTAGTTCTATCGATCATATCTGCATAATATGGCTAATAATATGAGTTAGATTCATAATAATAAGAGTAATAAGTATAGTAATTGTCGTTCTATCGATCATATAAGCATAATATGGCTAATAATATGAGTTAGATTTATAATAATAAGAGTAATAAGTATAGTAATTGTCGTTCTATCGATCATATAAGCACAATATGGCTAATAATATGAGTTAGATTGATAATAATAAGAGTAATAAGTATAGTAATTGTCGTTATATCGATCATATAACCATAATATGGCTAATAGCATGAGTTAGATTGATAATAATAAGAGTAATGAGTATAGTAATTGTCGTACTATCGATCATATAAGCATAATATGGCTAATAATATGAGTTAGATTGATAATAATAAGTGTGAAAAGTAGAGTAATTGTCGTTCGATCGATCATATCTGCATAATATGGTTAATAATATGAGTTAGATTGATAATAATAAGAGTAATGAGTATAGTAATTGTCGTACTATCGATCATATAAGCATAATATGGCTAATAATGTGAGTTAGATTGATAATAGTGAGTGCACTAAATATAGTAATTGTCGTTCTATCGCTCATATAAGCACAATATGGCTAATAATATGAGTTAGATTGATAATAATAAGAGTAACAAGAATAGTAATTGTCGTTCTATCGATCATATAAGCATAATATGGCTAATTATATGAGTTAGATTGATAATAATAACAGTAATAAGTATAGTAATTGTCGTTCTATCGATAATATAAGCATAATATGGCTAATAATATGAGTTAGATTGATAATAATAAGAGTAATAAGTATAGTAATTCTCGTTCTATCGATCATATAAGGATAATATGGCTAATAATATGAGTTAGATTGATAATAATAAGAGTAGTGAGTATAGTAATTGTAGTTCTATCGATCATTTAAGCATAATATGGCTAATAATATGAGTTAGATTCATAATAATAAGAGTAATAAGTATAGTAATTGTCGTTCTATCGATCATATAAGCATAATGTGGCTAATAATATGAGTTAGATTGATAACAATAAGAGTAATAAGTATAGTAATTGTCGTTCTCTCGATCATATAAGCATAATATGGCTAATAATATGAGTTAGAGTGATAATACTAAGAGTAGTGAGTACAGTAATTCTCATTCCATCGTTCACATAAGCATAATATGGCTAATAATGTGAGTTAGATTGATAATAATAGCAGTAGTAAGTACAGTAATTGTCGTTCTATCGATAATATAAGCATAATATGGCTAGTAATATGAGTTAGATTGATAATACTAAGAGTAGTGAGTACAGTAATTCGCGTTCTATCGATCATATAAGCATAATATGTCTAATAATATGAGTTATATTGATAATAATAAGAGTACTGAGTATAGTAATTGTAGTTCTATCGATCATTGAAGCATAATATGGCTAATAATATGAGTTAGATTGATAATAATAAGAGTAATGAGTATAGTAATTGTAGTCCTATCGATCATATCTGCATAATATGGTTAATAATATGAGTTAGATTCATAATAATAAGAGTAATAAGTATAGTAATTGTCGTTCTATCGATCATATAAGCATAATATGGCTAATAATATGAGTTAGAGTGATAATACTAAGAGTAGTGAGTATAGTAATTCTCGTTCTATCGATCATATAAGCATAATATGGCTAATAATATGAGTTAGATTGATAATAATAAGAGTAATAAGTATAGTAATTGTCGTTATATCGATCATATAACCATAATATGGCTAATAGCATAAGTTAGATTGATAATAATAAGAGTAATGAGTATAGTAATTGTCGTTCTATCGATCATATCTGCATAATATGGTTAATAATATGAGTTAGATTGATAATAGTGAGTGTAATAAATATAGTAATTGTCGTTCTATCGCTCATATAAGCACAATATGGCTAATAATATGAGTTCGATTGACAATAATAAGAGTAATAAGTATAGTAATTGTCGTTCTATCGATCATATAAGCATAATATGGCTAATAATATGAGTTAGATTGATAATAATAAGTGTAAAAAGTATAGTAATTGTCGTTCGATCGATCATATCTGCATAATATGGTTAATAATATGAGTTAGATTGATAATAATAAGGGTAATGAGTATAGTAATTGTAGCTCTATCGATCATATCTGCTTAATATGGTTAATAATATGAGTTTGAATGATAATAATGAGTAATAAGTATAGTAATTGTCGTTCTATCGATCATATCTGCATAATATGGTTAATAATATGAGTTAGATTGATAATAGTGAGTGTAATAAGTATAGTGAATGTCGTTCTATCGATCATATCAGCATAATACGGGTAATAATATGAGTTGGATTGATAATAATAAGAGTAATGAGTATAGTAATTGTAGGTCTATCGATCATATAAGCATAATATGGCTAATAATATGAGTCAGATTCATAATAATAACAGTAATAAGTATAGTAATTGTCGTTCTATCGATCATATAAGCATAATATGGCTAATAATATGAGTAAGATTCATAATAATAAGAGTAATAAGTATAGTAATTGTCGTTCTATCGATCATTTAAGCATAATATGGCGAATAATATGAGTTGGGTTGATAAAAATAAGAATAATAAGTACAGTAATTGTCGTTCTATCGATCATATAAGCATAATATGGCTAATAATATGAGTTAGGTTGATAATAATAAGAGTAATAAGTATAGTAAATGTCGTGCTATCGATCATATCTGCATAATATGGTTAATAATATGAGTTAGATTGATAATAGTGAGTGTAATAAGTATAGTAATTGTAGTTCTATCGATCATATCTGCATAATATGGTTAATAATATGAGTTAGATTGATAATAATAAGCGTAATAAGTATAGTATTGGTCGTTCTATCGATCATATCTGCATAATATGGTTAATAATATGAGTTAGATTGATAATAATAAGAGTAATAAGTATAGTATTTGTCGTTCTATCGATCATATAAGCATAATATGGCTAATAATATGAGTTAGACTCATAATAATAAGAGCAATAAGTATAGTATTTGTCGTTCTATCGATCATATAAGCATAATATGGCTAATAATATGAGTTAGATTGATAATAATAAGTGTAATAAGTATAGTAATTGTCGTTCTATCGATCATAATTGCATAATATGGTTAATAATATGAGTTAGATTGATAATAATAAGTGTAATAAGTATAGTAATTGTCGTTCTATCGATCATAATTGCATAATATGGTTAATAATATGAGTTAGATTGATAATAATAAGAGCAATGAGTATAGTAATTGTCGTACTATCGATCATATAAGCATAATATGGCTAATAATGTGAGTTAGATTGATAATAGTGAGTGTAATAAATATAGTAATTGTCGTTCTATCGCTCATATTAGCACAATATGTCTAATAACATGAGTTAGATTGATAATAATAAGAGTAATAGGTATAGTAATTGTCGTTCTATCGATCATATAAGCATAATATGGCTAATAATATGAGTTAGATTGATAATACTAAGAGTAGTGAGTATAGTAATTCTCGTTCTATCGATCATATAATTATAATATGGCTAATAATATGAGTTAGATTGATAATAATAAGAGTAATAAGTACAGTAATTGTCGTTCTATCGATCATATAAGCATAATAAGGCTAATAATATGAGTTAGAGTGATAATACTAAGAGTAGTGAGTATAGTAATTCTCATTCTATCGATCATATAAGCATAATATGGCTAATAATATGAGTTAGATTGATAATAATAAGAGTAATAAGTATAGTAATTGTCGTTCTATCGATAATATAAGCATAATATGGCTAGTAATATGAGTTAGATAGATAATAATAAGAGTAATGAGTATAGTAATTGTGGTTCTATCGATCATATCTGCATAATATGGTTAATAATATGAGTTAGATTCATAATAATAACAGTAATAAGTATAGTAATTGTCGTTCTATCGATCATTTAAGCATAATATGGCTAATAATATGAGTTAGATTGATAATAATAAGAGTAATAAGTATAGTAATTGTCGTTCTATCGATCATTTAACCATAATATGGCTAATAATATGAGTTAGATTGATAATAATAAGAGTAATAAGTATAGTAATTGTCGTTCTATCGATAATATAAGCATAATATGGCTAATAATATGAGTTAGATTGATAATACTAAGGGTAGTGAGTATAGTAATTCTCGTTCTATCGATCATATAAGCATAATATGGCTAATAATATGAGTTGGATTGATAATAATAAGAGTAATAAGTATAGTAATTGTAGTTCTATCGATCATATCTGCATAATATGGTTAATAATATGAGTTAGATTCATTATAATAACAGTAATAAGTATAGCAGTTGTCGTTCTATCGATCATTTAAGCATAATATGGCTAATAATATGAGTTAGATTGATAATAATAAGAGTAATAAGTATAGTAATTGTCGTTCTATCGGTCATTTAAGCATAATATGGCGAATAATATGAGTTGGGTTGATAAAACTAAGAATAATAAGTATAGTAACTGTCGTTCTATCGATCATATCAGCATAATATGGGTAATAATATGAGTTGGATTGATAATAATAAGAGTAATGAGTATAGTAATTGTAGTTCTATCGATCATATAAGCATAATATGGCTAATAATATGAGTAAGATTCATAATAATAAGAGTAATAAGTATAGTAATTGTCATTCTATCGATCATTTAAGCATAATATGGCGAATAATATGAGTTGGGTTGATAAAAATAAGAATAATAAGTATAGTAACTGTCGTTCTATCGATCATATAAGCATAATATGGTTAATAATATGAGTTAGAATGATAATAATAAGAGCAATAAGTATAGTAATTGTCGTTCTATCGGTCATTTAAGCATAATATGGCTAATAATATGAGTCAGATTGATAATAATAACAGTAATAAGTATACTAATTGTCGTTCTATCGATAATATAAGCATAATATGGCTAATAATATGAGTTAGATTGATAATACTAAGAGTAGTGAGTAGAGTAATTCTCGTTCTATCGATCATATAATCATAATATGGCTAATAATATGAGTTAGATTGAAAATACTAAGAGTAGTGAGTATAGTAATTGTCGTCCTATCGATCATATAAGCATAATATGGCTAATAATATGAGTTAGATGGATAATAATAAGAGTAGTAAGTATAGTATTTGTCGTTCCATCGATCATATAAGCATAATATGGCTAATAATACGAGTTAGATTGATAATAATAAGAGTAATAAATATAGTAATTGTCGTTCTATCGATCATTTAACCATAATATGGCTAATAATATGAGTTAGATTGATAATAATAAGAGTAATAAGTATAGTAATTGTCGTACTATCGATCATATAAGCATAATATGGCTAATAATATGAGTTAGATTGATAATAATAAGTGTAATAAGTATAGTAATTGTCGTTCTATCGATCATAATTGCATAATATGGTTAATAATATGAGTTAGATTAATAATAATAAGAGCAATGAGTATAGTAATTGTCGTACTATCGATCATATAAGCATAATATGGCTATTAATATGAGTTAGATTGATAATAGTAAGAGTAATGAGTATAGTAATTGTAGCTCTATCGATCATATCTGCCTAATATGGTTAATAATATGAGTTAGAATGATAATAATAAGAGTAATAAGTATAGTAATTGTCGTTCTATCGATCATATCTGCATAATATGGTTAATAATATGAGTTAGATTGATAATAGTGAGTGTAATAAGTATAGTGAATGTCGTTCTATCGATCATATCAGCATAATACGGGTAATAATATGAGTTGGATTGATACTAATAAGAGTAATGAGTATAGTAATTGTAGGTCTATCGATCATATAAGCATAATATGGCTAATAATATGAGTCAGATTCATAATAATAACAGTAATAAGTATACTAATTCTCGTTCTATCGCTCATATAAGCACAATATGGCTAATAATATGAGTAAGATTCATAATAATAAGAGTAATAAGTATAGTAATTGTCGTTCTATCGATCATTTAAGCATAATATGGCGAATAATATGAGTTGGGTTGATAAAAATAAGAATAATAAGTATAGTAATTGTCGTTCTATCGATCATATAAGCATAATATGGCTAATAATATGAGTTAGGTTGATAATAATAAGAGTAATAAGTATAGTAAATGTCGTGCTATCGATCATATCTGCATAATATGGTTAATAATATGAGTTAG
The DNA here is from genome assembly GCF_050947335.1 of Megachile rotundata. Classification (NCBI taxonomy): domain Eukaryota; kingdom Metazoa; phylum Arthropoda; class Insecta; order Hymenoptera; family Megachilidae; genus Megachile; species Megachile rotundata. The sequence goes on along the minus strand of NW_027473450.1, from coordinate 233,120 downwards.
ATTGATAATAGTGAGTGTAATAAGTATAGTAATTGTAGTTCTATCGATCATATCTGCATAATATGGCTAATAATATGAGTTAGATTCATAATAATAAGAGTAATAAGTATAGTAATTGTCGTTCTATCGATCATATAAGCATAATATGGCTAATAATATGAGTTAGATTTATAATAATAAGAGTAATAAGTATAGTAATTGTCGTTCTATCGATCATATAAGCACAATATGGCTAATAATATGAGTTAGATTGATAATAATAAGAGTAATAAGTATAGTAATTGTCGTTATATCGATCATATAACCATAATATGGCTAATAGCATGAGTTAGATTGATAATAATAAGAGTAATGAGTATAGTAATTGTCGTACTATCGATCATATAAGCATAATATGGCTAATAATATGAGTTAGATTGATAATAATAAGTGTGAAAAGTAGAGTAATTGTCGTTCGATCGATCATATCTGCATAATATGGTTAATAATATGAGTTAGATTGATAATAATAAGAGTAATGAGTATAGTAATTGTCGTACTATCGATCATATAAGCATAATATGGCTAATAATGTGAGTTAGATTGATAATAGTGAGTGCACTAAATATAGTAATTGTCGTTCTATCGCTCATATAAGCACAATATGGCTAATAATATGAGTTAGATTGATAATAATAAGAGTAACAAGAATAGTAATTGTCGTTCTATCGATCATATAAGCATAATATGGCTAATTATATGAGTTAGATTGATAATAATAACAGTAATAAGTATAGTAATTGTCGTTCTATCGATAATATAAGCATAATATGGCTAATAATATGAGTTAGATTGATAATAATAAGAGTAATAAGTATAGTAATTCTCGTTCTATCGATCATATAAGGATAATATGGCTAATAATATGAGTTAGATTGATAATAATAAGAGTAGTGAGTATAGTAATTGTAGTTCTATCGATCATTTAAGCATAATATGGCTAATAATATGAGTTAGATTCATAATAATAAGAGTAATAAGTATAGTAATTGTCGTTCTATCGATCATATAAGCATAATATGGCTAATAATATGAGTTAGATTGATAACAATAAGAGTAATAAGTATAGTAATTGTCGTTCTCTCGATCATATAAGCATAATATGGCTAATAATATGAGTTAGAGTGATAATACTAAGAGTAGTGAGTACAGTAATTCTCATTCCATCGTTCACATAAGCATAATATGGCTAATAATGTGAGTTAGATTGATAATAATAGCAGTAATAAGTACAGTAATTGTCGTTCTATCGATAATATAAGCATAATATGGCTAGTAATATGAGTTAGATTGATAATACTAAGAGTAGTGAGTACAGTAATTCGCGTTCTATCGATCATATAAGCATAATATGTCTAATAATATGAGTTAGATTGATAATAATAAGAGTAATGAGTATAGTAATTGTAGTTCTATCGATCATTGAAGCATAATATGGCTAATAATATGAGTTAGATTGATAATAATAAGAGTAATGAGTATAGTAATTGTAGTCCTATCGATCATATCTGCATAATATGGTTAATAATATGAGTTAGATTCATAATAATAAGAGTAATAAGTATAGTAATTGTCGTTCTATCGATCATATAAGCATAATATGGCTAATAATATGAGTTAGAGTGATAATACTAAGAGTAGTGAGTATAGTAATTCTCGTTCTATCGATCATATAAGCATAATATGGCTAATAATATGAGTTAGATTGATAATAATAAGAGTAATAAGTATAGTAATTGTCGTTATATCGATCATATAACCATAATATGGCTAATAGCATAAGTTAGATTGATAATAATAAGAGTAATGAGTATAGTAATTGTCGTTCTATCGATCATATCTGCATAATATGGTTAATAATATGAGTTAGATTGATAATAGTGAGTGTAATAAATATAGTAATTGTCGTTCTATCGCTCATATAAGCACAATATGGCTAATAATATGAGTTCGATTGACAATAATAAGAGTAATAAGTATAGTAATTGTCGTTCTATCGATCATATAAGCATAATATGGCTAATAATATGAGTTAGATTGATAATAATAAGTGTAAAAAGTATAGTAATTGTCGTTCGATCGATCATATCTGCATAATATGGTTAATAATATGAGTTAGATTGATAATAATAAGGGTAATGAGTATAGTAATTGTAGCTCTATCGATCATATCTGCTTAATATGGTTAATAATATGAGTTTGAATGATAATAATGAGTAATAAGTATAGTAATTGTCGTTCTATCGATCATATCTGCATAATATGGTTAATAATATGAGTTAGATTGATAATAGTGAGTGTAATAAGTATAGTGAATGTCGTTCTATCGATCATATCAGCATAATACGGGTAATAATATGAGTTGGATTGATAATAATAAGAGTAATGAGTATAGTAATTGTAGGTCTATCGATCATATAAGCATAATATGGCTAATAATATGAGTCAGATTCATAATAATAACAGTAATAAGTATAGTAATTGTCGTTCTATCGATCATATAAGCATAATATGGCTAATAATATGAGTAAGATTCATAATAATAAGAGTAATAAGTATAGTAATTGTCGTTCTATCGATCATTTAAGCATAATATGGCGAATAATATGAGTTGGGTTGATAAAAATAAGAATAATAAGTACAGTAATTGTCGTTCTATCGATCATATAAGCATAATATGGCTAATAATATGAGTTAGGTTGATAATAATAAGAGTAATAAGTATAGTAAATGTCGTGCTATCGATCATATCTGCATAATATGGTTAATAATATGAGTTAGATTGATAATAGTGAGTGTAATAAGTATAGTAATTGTAGTTCTATCGATCATATCTGCATAATATGGTTAATAATATGAGTTAGATTGATAATAATAAGCGTAATAAGTATAGTATTGGTCGTTCTATCGATCATATCTGCATAATATGGTTAATAATATGAGTTAGATTGATAATAATAAGAGTAATAAGTATAGTATTTGTCGTTCTATCGATCATATAAGCATAATATGGCTAATAATATGAGTTAGACTCATAATAATAAGAGCAATAAGTATAGTATTTGTCGTTCTATCGATCATATAAGCATAATATGGCTAATAATATGAGTTAGATTGATAATAATAAGTGTAATAAGTATAGTAATTGTCGTTCTATCGATCATAATTGCATAATATGGTTAATAATATGAGTTAGATTGATAATAATAAGAGCAATGAGTATAGTAATTGTCGTACTATCGATCATATAAGCATAATATGGCTAATAATATGAGTTAGATTGATAATAATAAGTGTAAAAAGTAGAGTAATTGTCGTTCGATCGATCATATCTGCATAATATGGTTAATAATATGAGTTAGATTGATAATAATAAGAGTAATGAGTATAGTAATTGTCGTACTATCGATCATATAAGCATAATATGGCTAATAATATGAGTTGGATTGATAATAATAAGAGTAATAAGTATAGTAATTGTCGTTCTATCGATCATTTAACCATAATATGGCTAATAATATGAGTTAGATTGATAATAATAAGAGTAATAAGTATAGTAATTGTCGTTCTATCGATAATATAAGCATAATATGGCTAATAATATGAGTTAGATTGATAATACTAAGGGTAGTGAGTATAGTAATTCTCGTTCTATCGATCATATAAGCATAATATGGCTAATAATATGAGTTGGATTGATAATAATAAGAGTAATAAGTATAGTAATTGTAGTTCTATCGATCATATCTGCATAATATGGTTAATAATATGAGTTAGATTCATTATAATAACAGTAATAAGTATAGCAGTTGTCGTTCTATCGATCATTTAAGCATAATATGGCTAATAATATGAGTTAGATTGATAATAATAAGAGTAATAAGTATAGTAATTGTCGTTCTATCGGTCATTTAAGCATAATATGGCGAATAATATGAGTTGGGTTGATAAAACTAAGAATAATAAGTATAGTAACTGTCGTTCTATCGATCATATCAGCATAATATGGGTAATAATATGAGTTGGATTGATAATAATAAGAGTAATGAGTATAGTAATTGTAGTTCTATCGATCATATAAGCATAATATGGCTAATAATATGAGTAAGATTCATAATAATAAGAGTAATAAGTATAGTAATTGTCATTCTATCGATCATTTAAGCATAATATGGCGAATAATATGAGTTGGGTTGATAAAAATAAGAATAATAAGTATAGTAACTGTCGTTCTATCGATCATATAAGCATAATATGGTTAATAATATGAGTTAGAATGATAATAATAAGAGTAATAAGTATAGTAATTGTCGTTCTATCGGTCATTTAAGCATAATATGGCTAATAATATGAGTCAGATTGATAATAATAACAGTAATAAGTATACTAATTGTCGTTCTATCGATAATATAAGCATAATATGGCTAATAATATGAGTTAGATTGATAATACTAAGAGTAGTGAGTAGAGTAATTCTCGTTCTATCGATCATATAATCATAATATGGCTAATAATATGAGTTAGATTGAAAATACTAAGAGTAGTGAGTATAGTAATTGTCGTCCTATCGATCATATAAGCATAATATGGCTAATAATATGAGTTAGATGGATAATAATAAGAGTAGTAAGTATAGTATTTGTCGTTCCATCGATCATATAAGCATAATATGGCTAATAATACGAGTTAGATTGATAATAATAAGAGTAATAAATATAGTAATTGTCGTTCTATCGATCATTTAACCATAATATGGCTAATAATATGAGTTAGATTGATAATAATAAGAGTAATAAGTATAGTAATTGTCGTACTATCGATCATATAAGCATAATATGGCTAATAATATGAGTTAGATTGATAATAATAAGTGTAATAAGTATAGTAATTGTCGTTCTATCGATCATAATTGCATAATATGGTTAATAATATGAGTTAGATTAATAATAATAAGAGCAATGAGTATAGTAATTGTCGTACTATCGATCATATAAGCATAATATGGCTATTAATATGAGTTAGATTGATAATAGTAAGAGTAATGAGTATAGTAATTGTAGCTCTATCGATCATATCTGCCTAATATGGTTAATAATATGAGTTAGAATGATAATAATAAGAGTAATAAGTATAGTAATTGTCGTTCTATCGATCATATCTGCATAATATGGTTAATAATATGAGTTAGATTGATAATAGTGAGTGTAATAAGTATAGTGAATGTCGTTCTATCGATCATATCAGCATAATACGGGTAATAATATGAGTTGGATTGATACTAATAAGAGTAATGAGTATAGTAATTGTAGGTCTATCGATCATATAAGCATAATATGGCTAATAATATGAGTCAGATTCATAATAATAACAGTAATAAGTATACTAATTCTCGTTCTATCGCTCATATAAGCACAATATGGCTAATAATATGAGTAAGATTCATAATAATAAGAGTAATAAGTATAGTAATTGTCGTTCTATCGATCATTTAAGCATAATATGGCGAATAATATGAGTTGGGTTGATAAAAATAAGAATAATAAGTATAGTAATTGTCGTTCTATCGATCATATAAGCATAATATGGCTAATAATATGAGTTAGATTTATAATAATAAGAGTAATAAGTATAGTAATTGTCGTTCTATCGATCATATAAGCACAATATGGCTAATAATATGAGTTAGATTGATAATAATAAGAGTAATAAGTATAGTAATTGTCGTTATATCGATCATATAACCATAATATGGCTAATAGCATGAGTTAGATTGATAATAATAAGAGTAATGAGTATAGTAATTGTCGTACTATCGATCATATAAGCATAATATGGCTAATAATATGAGTTAGATTGATAATAATAAGTGTGAAAAGTAGAGTAATTGTCGTTCGATCGATCATATCTGCATAATATGGTTAATAATATGAGTTAGATTGATAATAATAAGAGTAATGAGTATAGTAATTGTCGTACTATCGATCATATAAGCATAATATGGCTAATAATGTGAGTTAGATTGATAATAGTGAGTGCACTAAATATAGTAATTGTCGTTCTATCGCTCATATAAGCACAATATGGCTAATAATATGAGTTAGATTGATAATAATAAGAGTAACAAGAATAGTAATTGTCGTTCTATCGATCATATAAGCATAATATGGCTAATTATATGAGTTAGATTGATAATAATAACAGTAATAAGTATAGTAATTGTCGTTCTATCGATAATATAAGCATAATATGGCTAATAATATGAGTTAGATTGATAATAATAAGAGTAATAAGTATAGTAATTCTCGTTCTATCGATCATATAAGGATAATATGGCTAATAATATGAGTTAGATTGATAATAATAAGAGTAGTGAGTATAGTAATTGTAGTTCTATCGATCATTTAAGCATAATATGGCTAATAATATGAGTTAGATTCATAATAATAAGAGTAATAAGTATAGTAATTGTCGTTCTATCGATCATATAAGCATAATATGGCTAATAATATGAGTTAGATTGATAACAATAAGAGTAATAAGTATAGTAATTGTCGTTCTCTCGATCATATAAGCATAATATGGCTAATAATATGAGTTAGAGTGATAATACTAAGAGTAGTGAGTACAGTAATTCTCATTCCATCGTTCACATAAGCATAATATGGCTAATAATGTGAGTTAGATTGATAATAATAGCAGTAATAAGTACAGTAATTGTCGTTCTATCGATAATATAAGCATAATATGGCTAGTAATATGAGTTAGATTGATAATACTAAGAGTAGTGAGTACAGTAATTCGCGTTCTATCGATCATATAAGCATAATATGTCTAATAATATGAGTTAGATTGATAATAATAAGAGTAATGAGTATAGTAATTGTAGTTCTATCGATCATTGAAGCATAATATGGCTAATAATATGAGTTAGATTGATAATAATAAGAGTAATGAGTATAGTAATTGTAGTCCTATCGATCATATCTGCATAATATGGTTAATAATATGAGTTAGATTCATAATAATAACAGTAATAAGTATAGTAATTGTCGTTCTATCGATAATATAACCATAATATGGCTAATAATATGAGTTAGATTGATAATACTAAGAGTAGTGAGTATAGTAATTCTCGTTCTATCGATCATATCTGCATAATATGGTTAATAATATGAGTTAGATTCATAATAATAACAGTAATAAGTATAGTAATTGTCGTTCTATCGATAATATAACCATAATATGGCTAATAATATGAGTTAGATTGATAATACTAAGAGTAGTGAGTATAGTAATTCTCGTTCTATCGATCATATAAGCATAATATGGCTAATAATATGAGTTAGATTGATAATAATAAGAGTAATAAGTACAGTAATTGTCGTTCTATCGATCATATAAGCATAATAAGGCTAATAATATGAGTTAGAGTGATAATACTAAGAGTAGTGAGTATAGTAATTCTCATTCTATCGATCATATAAGCATAATATGGCTAATAATATGAGTTAAATTGATAATAATAACAGTAATAAGTATAGTAATTGTCGTTCTATCGATAATATAAGCATAATATGGCTAGTAATATGAGTTAGATTCATAATAATAAGAGTAATAAGTATAGTAATTGTCGTTCTATCGATCATATAAGCATAATATGGCTAATAATATGAGTTAGATTTATAATAATAAGAGTAATAAGTATAGTAATTGTCGTTCTATCGATCATATAAGCACAATATGGCTAATAATATGAGTTAGATTGATAATAATAAGAGTAATAATAATAGTAATTGTCGTTATATCGATCATATAACCATAATATGGCTAATAGCATGAGTTAGATTGATAATAATAAGAGTAATGAGTATAGTAATTGTCGTTCTATCGATCATATCTGCATAATATGGTAAATAATATGAGTTAGATTGATAATAGTGAGTGTAATAAATATAGTAATTGTCGTTCTATCGCTCATATAAGCACAATATGGCTAATAATATAAGTTAGATTGATAATAATAAGAGTAATAAGTATAGTAATTGCCGTTCTATCGATCATATAAGCATAATATGGCTAATAATATGAGTTAGATTGATAATAATAAGTGTAATAAGTATAGTAATTGTCGTTCTATCGATCATAATTGCATAATATGGTTAATAATATGAGTTAGATTGATAATAATAAGAGCAATGAGTATAGTAATTGTCGTACTATCGATCATATAAGCATAATATGGCTAATAATATGAGTTAGATTGATAATAATAAGTGTAAAAAGTAGAGTAATTGTCGTTCGATCGATCATATCTGCATAATATGGTTAATAATATGAGTTAGAATGATAATAATAAGAGTAATAAGTATAGTAATTGTCGTTCTATCGATCATATCTGCATAATATGGTTAATAATATGAGTTAGATTGATAATAGTGAGTGTAATAAGTATAGTGAATGTCGTTCTATCGATCATATCAGCATAATACGGGTAATAATATGAGTTGGATTGATACTAATAAGAGTAATGAGTATAGTAATTGTAGGTCTATCGATCATATAAGCATAATATGGCTAATAATATGAGTCAGATTCATAATAATAACAGTAATAAGTATACTAATTCTCGTTCTATCGCTCATATAAGCACAATATGGCTAATAATATGAGTAAGATTCATAATAATAAGAGTAATAAGTATAGTAATTGTCGTTCTATCGATCATTTAAGCATAATATGGCGAATAATATGAGTTGGGTTGATAAAAATAAGAATAATAAGTATAGTAATTGTCGTTCTATCGATCATATAAGCATAATATGGCTAATAATATGAGTTAGGTTGATAATAATAAGAGTAATAAGTATAGTAAATGTCGTGCTATCGATCATATCTGCATAATATGGTTAATAATATGAGTTAGATTGATAATAGTGAGTGTAATAAGTATAGTAATTGTAGTTCTATCGATCATATCTGCATAATATGGCTAATAATATGAGTTAGATTCATAATAATAAGAGTAATAAGTATAGTAATTGTCGTTCTATCGATCATATAAGCATAATATGGCTAATAATATGAGTTAGATTTATAATAATAAGAGTAATAAGTATAGTAATTGTCGTTCTATCGATCATATAAGCACAATATGGCTAATAATATGAGTTAGATTGATAATAATAAGAGTAATAAGTATAGTAATTGTCGTTATATCGATCATATAACCATAATATGGCTAATAGCATGAGTTAGATTGATAATAATAAGAGTAATGAGTATAGTAATTGTCGTACTATCGATCATATAAGCATAATATGGCTAATAATATGAGTTAGATTGATAATAGTGAGTGCACTAAATATAGTAATTGTCGTTCTATCGCTCATATAAGCACAATATGGCTAATAATATGAGTTAGATTGATAATAATAAGAGTAACAAGAATAGTAATTGTCGTTCTATCGATCATATAAGCATAATATGGCTAATTATATGAGTTAGATTGATAATAATAACAGTAATAAGTATAGTAATTGTCGTTCTATCGATAATATAAGCATAATATGGCTAATAATATGAGTTAGATTGATAATAATAAGAGTAATAAGTATAGTAATTCTCGTTCTATCGATCATATAAGGATAATATGGCTAATAATATGAGTTAGATTGATAATAATAAGAGTAGTGAGTATAGTAATTGTAGTTCTATCGATCATTTAAGCATAATATGGCTAATAATATGAGTTAGATTCATAATAATAAGAGTAATAAGTATAGTAATTGTCGTTCTATCGATCATATAAGCATAATATGGCTAATAATATGAGTTAGATTGATAACAATAAGAGTAATAAGTATAGTAATTGTCGTTCTCTCGATCATATAAGCATAATATGGCTAATAATATGAGTTAGAGTGATAATACTAAGAGTAGTGAGTACAGTAATTCTCATTCCATCGTTCACATAAGCATAATATTGCTAATAATGTGAGTTAGATTGATAATAATAGCAGTAATAAGTACAGTAATTGTCGTTCTATCGATAATATAAGCATAATATGGCTAGTAATATGAGTTAGATTGATAATACTAAGAGTAGTGAGTACAGTAATTCGCGTTCTATCGATCATATAAGCATAATATGTCTAATAATATGAGTTAGATTGATAATAATAAGAGTAATGAGTATAGTAATTGTAGTTCTATCGATCATTGAAGCATAATATGGCTAATAATATGAGTTAGATTGATAATAATAAGAGTAATGAGTATAGTAATTGTAGTCCTATCGATCATATCTGCATAATATGGTTAATAATATGAGTTAGATTCATAATAATAACAGTAATAAGTATAGTAATTGTCGTTCTATCGATAATATAACCATAATATGGCTAATAATATGAGTTAGATTGATAATACTAAGAGTAGTGAGTATAGTAATTCTCGTTCTATCGATCATATCTGCATAATATGGTTAATAATATGAGTTAGATTCATAATAATAACAGTAATAAGTATAGTAATTGTCGTTCTATCGATAATATAACCATAATATGGCTAATAATATGAGTTAGATTGATAATACTAAGAGTAGTGAGTATAGTAATTCTCGTTCTATCGATCATATAAGCATAATATGGCTAATAATATGAGTTAGATTGATAATAATAAGAGTAATAAGTACAGTAATTGTCGTTCTATCGATCATATAAGCATAATAAGGCTAATAATATGAGTTAGAGTGATAATACTAAGAGTAGTGAGTATAGTAATTCTCATTCTATCGATCATATAAGCATAATATGGCTAATAATATGAGTTAAATTGATAATAATAACAGTAATAAGTATAGTAATTGTCGTTCTATCGATAATATAAGCATAATATGGCTAGTAATATGAGTTAGATTCATAATAATAAGAGTAATAAGTATAGTAATTGTCGTTCTATCGATCATATAAGCATAATATGGCTAATAATATGAGTTAGATTTATAATAATAAGAGTAATAAGTATAGTAATTGTCGTTCTATCGATCATATAAGCACAATATGGCTAATAATATGAGTTAGATTGATAATAATAAGAGTAATAATAATAGTAATTGTCGTTATATCGATCATATAACCATAATATGGCTAATAGCATGAGTTAGATTGATAATAATAAGAGTAATGAGTATAGTAATTGTCGTTCTATCGATCATATCTGCATAATATGGTAAATAATATGAGTTAGATTGATAATAGTGAGTGTAATAAATATAGTAATTGTCGTTCTATCGCTCATATAAGCACAATATGGCTAATAATATGAGTTAGATTGATAATAATAAGAGTAATAAGTATAGTAATTGCCGTTCTATCGATCATATAAGCATAATATGGCTAATAATATGAGTTAGATTGATAATAATAAGTGTAATAAGTATAGTAATTGTCGTTCTATCGATCATAATTGCATAATATGGTTAATAATATGAGTTAGATTGATAATAATAAGAGCAATGAGTATAGTAATTGTCGTACTATCGATCATATAAGCATAATATGGCTAATAATATGAGTTAGATTGATAATAATAAGTGTAAAAAGTAGAGTAATTGTCGTTCGATCGATCATATCTGCATAATATGGTTAATAATATGAGTTAGATTGATAATAATAAGAGTAATGAGTATAGTAATTGTCGTACTATCGATCATATAAGCATAATATGGCTAATAATGTGAGTTAGATTGATAATAGTGAGTGTAATAAATATAGTAATTGTCGTTCTATCGCTCATATTAGCACAATATGTCTAATAACATGAGTTAGATTGATAATAATAAGAGTAATAGGTATAGTAATTGTCGTTCTATCGATCATATAAGCATAATATGGCTAATAATATGAGTTAGATTGATAATAATAACAGTAATAAGTATAGTAATTGTCGTTCTAGCGATAATATAAGCATAATATGGCTAATAATATGAGTTAGATTGATAATAATAAGAGTAATGAGTATAGTAATTGTAGTTCTATCGATCATTGAAGCATAATATGGCTAATAATATGAGTTAGATTGATAATAATAAGAGTAATGAGTATAGTAATTGTAGTTCAATCGATCATATCTGCATAATGTGGTTAATAATATGAGTTAGATTGATAATAATAAGTGTAATAAGTATAGTATTTGTCGTTCTATCGATCATATAAGCATAATATGGCTAATAATATGAGTCAGATTGATAATAATAACAGTAATAAGTATAGTAATTGTCGTTCTATCGATAATATAAGCATAATATGGCTAATAATATGAGTTAGATTGATAATACTAAGAGTAGTGAGTATAGTAATTCTCGTTCTATCGATCATATAATTATAATATGGCTAATAATATGAGTTAGATTGATAATAATAAGAGTAATAAGTACAGTAATTGTCGTTCTATCGATAATATAAGCATAATATGGCTAATAATATGAGTTAGATTGATAATACTAAGGGTAGTGAGTATAGTAATTCTCGTTCTATCGATCATATAAGCATAATATGGCTAATAATATGAGTTGGATTGATAATAATAAGAGTAATAAGTATAGTAATTGTAGTTCTATCGATCATATCTGCATAATATGGTTAATAATATGAGTTAGATTCATTATAATAACAGTAATAAGTATAGCAGTTGTCGTTCTATCGATCATTTAAGCATAATATGGCTAATAATATGAGTTAGATTGATAATAATAAGAGTAATAAGTATAGTAATTGTCGTTCTATCGGTCATTTAAGCATAATATGGCGAATAATATGAGTTGGGTTGATAAAACTAAGAATAATAAGTATAGTAACTGTCGTTCTATCGATCATATCAGCATAATATGGGTAATAATATGAGTTGGATTGATAATAATAAGAGTAATGAGTATAGTAATTGTAGTTCTATCGATCATATAAGCATAATATGGCTAATAATATGAGTAAGATTCATAATAATAAGAGTAATAAGTATAGTAATTGTCGTTCTATCGATCATTTAAGCATAATATGGCGAATAATATGAGTTGGGTTGATAAAAATAAGAGTAATAAGTATAGTAATTGTCGTTCTATCGATCATATAAGCATAATATGGCTAATAATATGAGTTAGATTGATAACAATAAGAGTAATAAGTATAGTAATTGTCGTTCTCTCGATCATATAAGCATAATATGGCTAATAATATGAGTTAGAGTGATAATACTAAGAGTAGTGAGTACAGTAATTCTCATTCCATCGTTCACATAAGCATAATATGGCTAATAATGTGAGTTAGATTGATAATAATAGCAGTAATAAGTACAGTAATTGTCGTTCTATCGATAATATAAGCATAATATGGCTAGTAATATGAGTTAGATTGATAATACTAAGAGTAGTGAGTACAGTAATTCGCGTTCTATCGATCATATAAGCATAATATGTCTAATAATATGAGTTAGATTGATAATAATAAGAGTAATGAGTATAGTAATTGTAGTTCTATCGATCATTGAAGCATAATATGGCTAATAATATGAGTTAGATTGATAATAATAAGAGTAATGAGTATAGTAATTGTAGTCCTATCGATCATATCTGCATAATATGGTTAATAATATGAGTTAGATTCATAATAATAACAGTAATAAGTATAGTAATTGTCGTTCTATCGATAATATAACCATAATATGGCTAATAATATGAGTTAGATTGATAATAATAAGTGTAATAAGTATAGTAATTGTCGTTCTATCGATCATAATTGCATAATATGGTTAATAATATGAGTTAGATTGATAATAATAAGAGCAATGAGTATAGTAATTGTCGTACTATCGATCATATAAGCATAATATGGCTAATAATATGAGTTAGATTGATAATAATAAGTGTAAAAAGTAGAGTAATTGTCGTTCGATCGATCATTTCTGCATAATAGGGTTAATAATATGAGTTAGATTGATAATAATAAGAGTAATGAGTATAGTAATTGTCGTACTATCGATCATATAAGCATAATATGGCTAATAATGTGAGTTAGATTGATAATAGTGAGTGTAATAAATATAGTAATTGTCGTTCTATCGCTCATATTAGCACAATATGTCTAATAACATGAGTTAGATTGATAATAATAAGAGTAATAGGTATAGTAATTGTCGTTCTATCGATCATATAAGCATAATATGGCTAATAATATGAGTTAGATTGATAATAATAACAGTAATAAGTATAGTAATTGTCGTTCTAGCGATAATATAAGCATAATATGGCTAATAATATGAGTTAGATTGATAATAATAAGAGTAATGAGTATAGTAATTGTAGTTCTATCGATCATTGAAGCATAATATGGCTAATAATATGAGTTAGATTGATAATAATAAGAGTAATGAGTATAGTAATTGTAGTTCAATCGATCATATCTGCATAATGTGGTTAATAATATGAGTTAGATTGATAATAATAAGTGTAATAAGTATAGTATTTGTCGTTCTATCGATCATATAAGCATAATATGGCTAATAATATGAGTCAGATTGATAATAATAACAGTAATAAGTATAGTAATTGTCGTTCTATCGATAATATAAGCATAATATGGCTAATAATATGAGTTAGATTGATAATACTAAGAGTAGTGAGTATAGTAATTCTCGTTCTATCGATCATATAATTATAATATGGCTAATAATATGAGTTAGATTGATAATAATAAGAGTAATAAGTACAGTAATTGTCGTTCTATCGATAATATAAGCATAATATGGCTAATAATATGAGTTAGATTGATAATACTAAGGGTAGTGAGTATAGTAATTCTCGTTCTATCGATCATATAAGCATAATATGGCTAATAATATGAGTTGGATTGATAATAATAAGAGTAATAAGTATAGTAATTGTAGTTCTATCGATCATATCTGCATAATATGGTTAATAATATGAGTTAGATTCATTATAATAACAGTAATAAGTATAGCAGTTGTCGTTCTATCGATCATTTAAGCATAATATGGCTAATAATATGAGTTAGATTGATAATAATAAGAGTAATAAGTATAGTAATTGTCGTTCTATCGGTCATTTAAGCATAATATGGCGAATAATATGAGTTGGGTTGATAAAACTAAGAATAATAAGTATAGTAACTGTCGTTCTATCGATCATATCAGCATAATATGGGTAATAATATGAGTTGGATTGATAATAATAAGAGTAATGAGTATAGTAATTGTAGTTCTATCGATCATATAAGCATAATATGGCTAATAATATGAGTAAGATTCATAATAATAAGAGTAATAAGTATAGTAATTGTCGTTCTATCGATCATTTAAGCATAATATGGCGAATAATATGAGTTGGGTTGATAAAAATAAGAATAATAAGTATAGTAACTGTCGTTCTATCGATCATATAAGCATAATATGGTTAATAATATGAGTTAGAATGATAATAATAAGAGTAATAAGTATAGTAATTGTCGTTCTATCGGTCATTTAAGCATAATATGGCTAATAATATGAGTCAGATTGATAATAATAACAGTAATAAGTATACTAATTGTCGTTCTATCGATAATATAAGCATAATATGGCTAATAATATGAGTTAGATTGATAATACTAAGAGTAGTGAGTAGAGTAATTCTCGTTCTATCGATCATATAATCATAATATGGCTAATAATATGAGTTAGATTGAAAATACTAAGAGTAGTGAGTATAGTAATTGTCGTCCTATCGATCATATAAGCATAATATGACTAATAATATGAGTTAGATGGATAATAGTAAGAGTAGTAAGTATAGTATTTGTCGTTCCATCGATCATATAAGCATAATATGGCTAATAATACGAGTTAGATTGATAATAATAAGAGTAATAAATATAGTAATTGTCGTTCTATCGATCATTTAATCATAATATGGCTAATAATATGAGTTAGATTGATAATAATAAGAGTAATAAGTATAGTAATTGTCGTACTATCGATCATATAAGCATAATATGGCTAATAATATGAGTTAGATTGATAATAATAAGTGTAATAAGTATAGTAATTGTCGTTCTATCGATCATAATTGCATAATATGGTTAATAATATGAGTTAGATTAATAATAATAAGAGCAATGAGTATAGTAATTGTCGTACTATCGATCATATAAGCATAATATGGCTAATAATATGAGTTAGATTGATAATAGTAAGAGTAATGAGTATAGTAATTGTAGCTCTATCGATCATATCTGCCTAATATGGTTAATAATATGAGTTAGAATGATAATAATAAGAGTAATAAGTATAGTAATTGTCGTTCTATCGATCATATCTGCATAATATGGTTAATAATATGAGTTAGATTGATAATAGTGAGTGTAATAAGTATAGTGAATGTCGTTCTATCGATCATATCAGCATAATACGGGTAATAATATGAGTTGGATTGATACTAATAAGAGTAATGAGTATAGTAATTGTAGGTCTATCGATCATATAAGCATAATATGGCTAATAATATGAGTCAGATTCATAATAATAACAGTAATAAGTATACTAATTGTCGTTCTATCGCTCATATAAGCACAATATGGCTAATAATATGAGTTAGATTGATAATAATAAGAGTAATAAGTATAGTATTTGTCGTTCTATCGATCATATAAGCATAATATGGCTAATAATGTGAGTTAGATTGATAATAGTGAGTGCAATAAATATAGTAATTGTCGTTCTATCGCTCATATAAGCACAATATGGCTAATAATATGAGTTAGATTGATAATAATAAGCGTAATAAGTATAGTAATTGTCGTTCTATCGATCATATAAGCATAATATGGCTAATTATATGAGTTAGATTGATAATAATAACAGTAATAAGTATAGTAATTGTCGTTCTATCGATAATATAAGCATAATATGGCTAACAATATGAGTTAGATTGATAATACTAAGAGTAGTGAGTAGAGTAATTCTCGTTCTATCGATCATATAATCATAATATGGCTAATAATATGAGTTAGATTGAAAATACTAAGAGTAGTGAGTATAGTAATTGTCGTCCTATCGATCATATAAGCATAATATGACTAATAATATGAGTTAGATGGATAATAATAAGAGTAGTAAGTATAGTATTTGTCGTTCCATCGATCATATAAGCATAATATGGCTAATAATACGAGTTAGATTGATAATAATAAGAGTAATAAATATAGTAATTGTCGTTCTATCGATCATTTAACCATAATATGGCTAATAATATGAGTTAGATTGATAATAATAAGAGTAATAAGTATAGTAATTGTCGTACTATCGATCATATAAGCATAATATGGCTAATAATATGAGTTAGATTGATAATAATAAGTGTAATAAGTATAGTAATTGTCGTTCTATCGATCATAATTGCATAATATGGTTAATAATATGAGTTAGATTAATAATAATAAGAGCAATGAGTATAGTAATTGTCGTACTATCGATCATATAAGCATAATATGGCTATTAATATGAGTTAGATTGATAATAGTAAGAGTAATGAGTATAGTAATTGTAGCTCTATCGATCATATCTGCCTAATATGGTTAATAATATGAGTTAGAATGATAATAATAAGAGTAATAAGTATAGTAATTGTCGTTCTATCGATCATATCTGCATAATATGGTTAATAATATGAGTTAGATTGATAATAGTGAGTGTAATAAGTATAGTGAATGTCGTTCTATCGATCATATCAGCATAATACGGGTAATAATATGAGTTGGATTGATACTAATAAGAGTAATGAGTATAGTAATTGTAGGTCTATCGATCATATAAGCATAATATGGCTAATAATATGAGTCAGATTCATAATAATAACAGTAATAAGTATACTAATTCTCGTTCTATCGCTCATATAAGCACAATATGGCTAATAATATGAGTAAGATTCATAATAATAAGAGTAATAAGTATAGTAATTGTCGTTCTATCGATCATTTAAGCATAATATGGCGAATAATATGAGTTGGGTTGATAAAAATAAGAATAATAAGTATAGTAATTGTCGTTCTATCGATCATATAAGCATAATATGGCTAATAATATGAGTTAGGTTGATAATAATAAGAGTAATAAGTATAGTAAATGTCGTGCTATCGATCATATCTGCATAATATGGTTAATAATATGAGTTAGATTGATAATAGTGAGTGTAATAAGTATAGTAATTGTAGTTCTATCGATCATATCTGCATAATATGGCTAATAATATGAGTTAGATTCATAATAATAAGAGTAATAAGTATAGTAATTGTCGTTCTATCGATCATATAAGCATAATATGGCTAATAATATGAGTTAGATTTATAATAATAAGAGTAATAAGTATAGTAATTGTCGTTCTATCGATCATATAAGCACAATATGGCTAATAATATGAGTTAGATTGATAATAATAAGAGTAATAAGTATAGTAATTGTCGTTATATCGATCATATAACCATAATATGGCTAATAGCATGAGTTAGATTGATAATAATAAGAGTAATGAGTATAGTAATTGTCGTACTATCGATCATATAAGCATAATATGGCTAATAATATGAGTTAGATTGATAATAATAAGTGTGAAAAGTAGAGTAATTGTCGTTCGATCGATCATATCTGCATAATATGGTTAATAATATGAGTTAGATTGATAATAATAAGAGTAATGAGTATAGTAATTGTCGTACTATCGATCATATAAGCATAATATGGCTAATAATGTGAGTTAGATTGATAATAGTGAGTGCACTAAATATAGTAATTGTCGTTCTATCGCTCATATAAGCACAATATGGCTAATAATATGAGTTAGATTGATAATAATAAGAGTAACAAGAATAGTAATTGTCGTTCTATCGATCATATAAGCATAATATGGCTAATTATATGAGTTAGATTGATAATAATAACAGTAATAAGTATAGTAATTGTCGTTCTATCGATAATATAAGCATAATATGGCTAATAATATGAGTTAGATTGATAATAATAAGAGTAATAAGTATAGTAATTCTCGTTCTATCGATCATATAAGGATAATATGGCTAATAATATGAGTTAGATTGATAATAATAAGAGTAGTGAGTATAGTAATTGTAGTTCTATCGATCATTTAAGCATAATATGGCTAATAATATGAGTTAGATTGATAACAATAAGAGTAATAAGTATAGTAATTGTCGTTCTCTCGATCATATAAGCATAATATGGCTAATAATATGAGTTAGAGTGATAATACTAAGAGTAGTGAGTACAGTAATTCTCATTCCATCGTTCACATAAGCATAATATGGCTAATAATGTGAGTTAGATTGATAATAATAGCAGTAATAAGTACAGTAATTGTCGTTCTATCGATAATATAAGCATAATATGGCTAGTAATATGAGTTAGATTGATAATACTAAGAGTAGTGAGTACAGTAATTCGCGTTCTATCGATCATATAAGCATAATATGTCTAATAATATGAGTTAGATTGATAATAATAAGAGTAATGAGTATAGTAATTGTAGTTCTATCGATCATTGAAGCATAATATGGCTAATAATATGAGTTAGATTGATAATAATAAGAGTAATGAGTATAGTAATTGTAGTCCTATCGATCATATCTGCATAATATGGTTAATAATATGAGTTAGATTCATAATAATAACAGTAATAAGTATAGTAATTGTCGTTCTATCGATAATATAACCATAATATGGCTAATAATATGAGTTAGATTGATAATACTAAGAGTAGTGAGTATAGTAATTCTCGTTCTATCGATCATATCTGCATAATATGGTTAATAATATGAGTTAGATTCATAATAATAACAGTAATAAGTATAGTAATTGTCGTTCTATTGATAATATAACCATAATATGGCTAATAATATGAGTTAGATTGATAATACTAAGAGTAGTGAGTATAGTAATTCTCGTTCTATCGATCATATAAGCATAATATGGCTAATAATATGAGTTAGATTGATAATAATAAGAGTAATAAGTACAGTAATTGTCGTTCTATCGATCATATAAGCATAATAAGGCTAATAATATGAGTTAGAGTGATAATACTAAGAGTAGTGAGTATAGTAATTCTCATTCTATCGATCATATAAGCATAATATGGCTAATAATATGAGTTAAATTGATAATAATAACAGTAATAAGTATAGTAATTGTCGTTCTATCGATAATATAAGCATAATATGGCTAGTAATATGAGTTAGATTCATAATAATAAGAGTAATAAGTATAGTAATTGTCGTTCTATCGATCATATAAGCATAATATGGCTAATAATATGAGTTAGATTTATAATAATAAGAGTAATAAGTATAGTAATTGTCGTTCTATCGATCATATAAGCACAATATGGCTAATAATATGAGTTAGATTGATAATAATAAGAGTAATAATAATAGTAATTGTCGTTATATCGATCATATAACCATAATATGGCTAATAGCATGAGTTAGATTGATAATAATAAGAGTAATGAGTATAGTAATTGTCGTTCTATCGATCATATCTGCATAATATGGTAAATAATATGAGTTAGATTGATAATAGTGAGTGTAATAAATATAGTAATTGTCGTTCTATCGCTCATATAAGCACAATATGGCTAATAATATGAGTTAGATTGATAATAATAAGAGTAATAAGTATAGTAATTGCCGTTCTATCGATCATATAAGCATAATATGGCTAATAATATGAGTTAGATTGATAATAATAAGTGTAATAAGTATAGTAATTGTCGTTCTATCGATCATAATTGCATAATATGGTTAATAATATGAGTTAGATTGATAATAATAAGAGCAATGAGTATAGTAATTGTCGTACTATCGATCATATAAGCATAATATGGCTAATAATATGAGTTAGATTGATAATAATAAGTGTAAAAAGTAGAGTAATTGTCGTTCGATCGATCATATCTGCATAATATGGTTAATAATATGAGTTAGATTGATAATAATAAGAGTAATGAGTATAGTAATTGTCGTACTATCGATCATATAAGCATAATATGGCTAATAATGTGAGTTAGATTGATAATAGTGAGTGTAATAAATATAGTAATTGTCGTTCTATCGCTCATATTAGCACAATATGTCTAATAACATGAGTTAGATTGATAATAATAAGAGTAATAGGTATAGTAATTGTCGTTCTATCGATCATATAAGCATAATATGGCTAATAATATGAGTTAGATTGATAATAATAACAGTAATAAGTATAGTAATTGTCGTTCTAGCGATAATATAAGCATAATATGGCTAATAATATGAGTTAGATTGATAATAATAAGAGTAATGAGTATAGTAATTGTAGTTCTATCGATCATTGAAGCATAATATGGCTAATAATATGAGTTAGATTGATAATAATAAGAGTAATGAGTATAGTAATTGTAGTTCAATCGATCATATCTGCATAATGTGGTTAATAATATGAGTTAGATTGATAATAATAAGTGTAATAAGTATAGTATTTGTCGTTCTATCGATCATATAAGCATAATATGGCTAATAATATGAGTCAGATTGATAATAATAACAGTAATAAGTATAGTAATTGTCGTTCTATCGATAATATAAGCATAATATGGCTAATAATATGAGTTAGATTGATAATACTAAGAGTAGTGAGTATAGTAATTCTCGTTCTATCGATCATATAATTATAATATGGCTAATAATATGAGTTAGATTGATAATAATAAGAGTAATAAGTACAGTAATTGTCGTTCTATCGATAATATAAGCATAATATGGCTAATAATATGAGTTAGATTGATAATACTAAGGGTAGTGAGTATAGTAATTCTCGTTCTATCGATCATATAAGCATAATATGGCTAATAATATGAGTTGGATTGATAATAATAAGAGTAATAAGTATAGTAATTGTAGTTCTATCGATCATATCTGCATAATATGGTTAATAATATGAGTTAGATTCATTATAATAACAGTAATAAGTATAGCAGTTGTCGTTCTATCGATCATTTAAGCATAATATGGCTAATAATATGAGTTAGATTGATAATAATAAGAGTAATAAGTATAGTAATTGTCGTTCTATCGGTCATTTAAGCATAATATGGCGAATAATATGAGTTGGGTTGATAAAACTAAGAATAATAAGTATAGTAACTGTCGTTCTATCGATCATATCAGCATAATATGGGTAATAATATGAGTTGGATTGATAATAATAAGAGTAATGAGTATAGTAATTGTAGTTCTATCGATCATATAAGCATAATATGGCTAATAATATGAGTAAGATTCATAATAATAAGAGTAATAAGTATAGTAATTGTCGTTCTATCGATCATTTAAGCATAATATGGCGAATAATATGAGTTGGGTTGATAAAAATAAGAATAATAAGTATAGTAACTGTCGTTCTATCGATCATATAAGCATAATATGGTTAATAATATGAGTTAGAATGATAATAATAAGAGTAATAAGTATAGTAATTGTCGTTCTATCGGTCATTTAAGCATAATATGGCTAATAATATGAGTCAGATTGATAATAATAACAGTAATAAGTATACTAATTGTCGTTCTATCGATAATATAAGCATAATATGGCTAATAATATGAGTTAGATTGATAATACTAAGAGTAGTGAGTAGAGTAATTCTCGTTCTATCGATCATATAATCATAATATGGCTAATAATATGAGTTAGATTGAAAATACTAAGAGTAGTGAGTATAGTAATTGTCGTCCTATCGATCATATAAGCATAATATGACTAATAATATGAGTTAGATGGATAATAGTAAGAGTAGTAAGTATAGTATTTGTCGTTCCATCGATCATATAAGCATAATATGGCTAATAATACGAGTTAGATTGATAATAATAAGAGTAATAAATATAGTAATTGTCGTTCTATCGATCATTTAACCATAATATGGCTAATAATATGAGTTAGATTGATAATAATAAGAGTAATAAGTATAGTAATTGTCGTACTATCGATCATATAAGCATAATATGGCTAATAATATGAGTTAGATTGATAATAATAAGTGTAATAAGTATAGTAATTGTCGTTCTATCGATCATAATTGCATAATATGGTTAATAATATGAGTTAGATTAATAATAATAAGAGCAATGAGTATAGTAATTGTCGTACTATCGATCATATAAGCATAATATGGCTAATAATATGAGTTAGATTGATAATAGTAAGAGTAATGAGTATAGTAATTGTAGCTCTATCGATCATATCTGCCTAATATGGTTAATAATATGAGTTAGAATGATAATAATAAGAGTAATAAGTATAGTAATTGTCGTTCTATCGATCATATCTGCATAATATGGTTAATAATATGAGTTAGATTGATAATAGTGAGTGTAATAAGTATAGTGAATGTCGTTCTATCGATCATATCAGCATAATACGGGTAATAATATGAGTTGGATTGATACTAATAAGAGTAATGAGTATAGTAATTGTAGGTCTATCGATCATATAAGCATAATATGGCTAATAATATGAGTCAGATTCATAATAATAACAGTAATAAGTATACTAATTGTCGTTCTATCGCTCATATAAGCACAATATGGCTAATAATATGAGTTAGATTGATAATAATAAGAGTAATAAGTATAGTATTTGTCGTTCTATCGATCATATAAGCATAATATGGCTAATAATGTGAGTTAGATTGATAATAGTGAGTGCAATAAATATAGTAATTGTCGTTCTATCGCTCATATAAGCACAATATGGCTAATAATATGAGTTAGATTGATAATAATAAGCGTAATAAGTATAGTAATTGTCGTTCTATCGATCATATAAGCATAATATGGCTAATTATATGAGTTAGATTGATAATAATAACAGTAATAAGTATAGTAATTGTCGTTCTATCGATAATATAAGCATAATATGGCTAATAATATGAGTTAGATTGATAATAATAAGAGTAATAAGTATAGTAATTGTCGTTCTCGCGATCATATAAGCATAATATGGCTAATAATATGAGTTAGAGTGATAATACTAAGAGTAGTGAGTACAGTAATTCTCATTCCATCGATCACATAAGCATAATATGGCTAATAATATGAGTTAGATTGATAATAATAGCAGTAATAAGTACAGTAATTGTCGTTC
The DNA here is from genome assembly GCF_050947335.1 of Megachile rotundata. Classification (NCBI taxonomy): domain Eukaryota; kingdom Metazoa; phylum Arthropoda; class Insecta; order Hymenoptera; family Megachilidae; genus Megachile; species Megachile rotundata. Next base: position 208,845 of record NW_027473450.1, on the reverse strand, counting down.
TATCGATAATATAAGCATAATATGGCTAATAATATGAGTTAGATTGATAATACTAAGAGTAGTGAGTACAGTAATTCTCGTTCTATCGATCATATAAGCATAATATGGCTAATAATATGAGTTAGATTGATAATAATAAGAGTAATGAGTATAGTAATTGTAGTTCTATCGATCATTGAAGCATAATATGGCTAATAATATGAGTTAGATTGATAATAATAAGAGTAATGAGTATAGTAATTGTAGTCCTATCGATCATATCTGCATAATATGGTTAATAATATGAGTTAGATTCATAATAATAACAGTAATAAGTATAGTAATTGTCGTTCTATTGATAATATAACCATAATATGGCTAATAATATGAGTTAGATTGATAATACTAAGAGTAGTGAGTATAGTAATTCTCGTTCTATCGATCATATCTGCATAATATGGTTAATAATATGAGTTAGATTCATAATAATAACAGTAATAAGTATAGTAATTGTCGTTCTATCGATAATATAACCATAATATGGCTAATAATATGAGTTAGATTGATAATACTAAGAGTAGTGAGTATAGTAATTCTCGTTCTATCGATCATATAAGCATAATATGGCTAATAATATGAGTTAGATTGATAATAATAAGAGTAATAAGTACAGTAATTGTCGTTCTATCGATCATATAAGCATAATATGGCTAATAATACGAGTTAGATTGATAATAATAAGAGTAATAAATATAGTAATTGTCGTTCTATCGATCATTTAACCATAATATGGCTAATAATATGAGTTAGATTGATAATAATAAGAGTAATAAGTATAGTAATTGTCGTTCTATCGATAATATAAGCATAATATGGCTAATAATATGAGTTAGATTGATAATACTAAGGGTAGTGACTATAGTAATTCTCGTTCTCTCGATCATATAAGCATAATATGGCTAATAATATGAGTTGGATTGATAATAATAAGAGTAATGAGTATAGTAATTGTCGTTCTATCGATCATATCTGCATAATATGGTTAATAATATGAGTTAGATTGATAATAGTGAGTGTAATAAATATAGTAATTGTCGTTCTATCGCTCATATAAGCACAATATGGCTAATAATATGAGTTAGATTGATAATAATAAGAGTAATAAGTATAGTAATTGTCGTTCTATCGATCATATAAGCATAATATGGCTAATAATATGAGTTAGATTGATAATAATAAGTGTAATAAGTATAGTAATTGTCGTTCTATCGATCATAATTGCATAATATGGTTAATAATATGAGTTAGATTAATAATAATAAGAGCAATGAGTATAGTAATTGTCGTACTATCGATCATATAAGCATAATAAGGCTAATAATATGAGTTAGAGTGATAATACTAAGAGTAGTGAGTATAGTAATTCTCATTCTATCGATCATATAAGCATAATATGGCTAATAATATGAGTTAGATTGATAATACTAAGGGTAGTGACTATAGTAATTCTCGTTCTCTCGATCATATAAGCATAATATGGCTAATAATATGAGTTGGATTGATAATAATAAGAGTAATGAGTATAGTAATTGTCGTTCTATCGATCATATCTGCATAATATGGTTAATAATATGAGTTAGATTGATAATAGTGAGTGTAATAAATATAGTAATTGTCGTTCTATCGCTCATATAAGCACAATATGGCTAATAATATGAGTTAGATTGATAATAATAAGAGTAATAAGTATAGTAATTGTCGTTCTATCGATCATATAAGCATAATATGGCTAATAATATGAGTTAGATTGATAATAATAAGTGTAATAAGTATAGTAATTGTCGTTCTATCGATCATAATTGCATAATATGGTTAATAATATGAGTTAGATTAATAATAATAAGAGCAATGAGTATAGTAATTGTCGTACTATCGATCATATAAGCATAATATGGCTAATAATATGAGTTAGATTGATAATACTAAGGGTAGTGACTATAGTAATTCTCGTTCTCTCGATCATATAAGCATAATATGGCTAATAATATGAGTTGGATTGATAATAATAAGAGTAATGAGTATAGTAATTGTCGTTCTATCGATCATATCTGCATAATATGGTTAATAATATGAGTTAGATTGATAATAGTGAGTGTAATAAATATAGTAATTGTCGTTCTATCGCTCATATAAGCACAATATGGCTAATAATATGAGTTAGATTGATAATAATAAGAGTAATAAGTATAGTAATTGTCGTTCTATCGATCATATAAGCATAATATGGCTAATAATATGAGTTAGATTGATAATAACAAGTGTAATAAGTATAGTAATTGTCGTTCTATCGATCATAATTGCATAATATGGTTAATAATATGAGTTAGATTAATAATAATAAGAGCAATGAGTATAGTAATTGTCGTACTATCGATCATATAAGCATAATAAGGCTAATAATATGAGTTAGAGTGATAATACTAAGAGTAGTGAGTATAGTAATTCTCATTCTATCGATCATATAAGCATAATATGGCTAATAATATGAGTTAGATTGATAATACTAAGGGTAGTGACTATAGTAATTCTCGTTCTCTCGATCATATAAGCATAATATGGCTAATAATATGAGTTGGATTGATAATAATAAGAGTAATGAGTATAGTAATTGTCGTTCTATCGATCATATCTGCATAATATGGTTAATAATATGAGTTAGATTGATAATAGTGAGTGTAATAAATATAGTAATTGTCGTTCTATCGCTCATATAAGCACAATATGGCTAATAATATGAGTTAGATTGATAATAATAAGAGTAATAAGTATAGTAATTGTCGTTCTATCGATCATATAAGCATAATATGGCTAATAATATGAGTTAGATTGATAATAATAAGTGTAATAAGTATAGTAATTGTCGTTCTATCGATCATAATTGCATAATATGGTTAATAATATGAGTTAGATTAATAATAATAAGAGCAATGAGTATAGTAATTGTCGTACTATCGATCATATAAGCATAATAAGGCTAATAATATGAGTTAGAGTGATAATACTAAGAGTAGTGAGTATAGTAATTCTCATTCTATCGATCATATAAGCATAATATGGCTAATAATATGAGTTAAATTGATAATAATAACAGTAATAAGTATAGTAATTGTCGTTCTATCGATAATATAAGCATAATATGGCTAGTAATATGAGTTAGATTCATAATAATAAGAGTAATAAGTATAGTAATTGTCGTTCTATCGATCATATAAGCATAATATGGCTAATAATATGAGTTAGATTTATAATAATAAGAGTAATAAGTATAGTAATTGTCGTTCTATCGATCATATAAGCACAATATGGCTAATAATATGAGTTAGATTGATAATAATAAGAGTAATAATAATAGTAATTGTCGTTATATCGATCATATAACCATAATATGGCTAATAGCATGAGTTAGATTGATAATAATAAGAGTAATGAGTATAGTAATTGTCGTTCTATCGATCATATCTGCATAATATGGTAAATAATATGAGTTAGATTGATAATAGTGAGTGTAATAAATATAGTAATTGTCGTTCTATCGCTCATATAAGCACAATATGGCTAATAATATGAGTTAGATTGATAATAATAAGAGTAATAAGTATAGTAATTGCCGTTCTATCGATCATATAAGCATAATATGGCTAATAATATGAGTTAGATTGATAATAATAAGTGTAATAAGTATAGTAATTGTCGTTCTATCGATCATAATTGCATAATATGGTTAATAATATGAGTTAGATTGATAATAATAAGAGCAATGAGTATAGTAATTGTCGTACTATCGATCATATAAGCATAATATGGCTAATAATATGAGTTAGATTGATAATAATAAGTGTAAAAAGTAGAGTAATTGTCGTTCGATCGATCATATCTGCATAATATGGTTAATAATATGAGTTAGATTGATAATAATAAGAGTAATGAGTATAGTAATTGTCGTACTATCGATCATATAAGCATAATATGGCTAATAATGTGAGTTAGATTGATAATAATAAGAGTAATAGGTATAGTAATTGTCGTTCTATCGATCATATAAGCATAATATGGCTAATAATATGAGTCAGGTTGATAATAATAACAGTAATAAGTATAGTAATTGTCGTTCTATCGATAATATAAGCATAATTTTTCTAATAATATGAGTTAGATTGATAATACTAAGAGTAGTGAGTATAGTAATTCTCGTTCTATCGATCATATAATTATAATATGGCTAATAATATGAGTTAGATTGATAATAATAAGAGTAATAAGTACAGTAATTGTCGTTCTATCGATCATATAAACATAATAAGGCTAATAATATGAGTTAGAGTGATAATACTAAGAGTAGTGAGTATAGTAATTCTCATTCTATCGATCATATAAGCATAATATGGCTAATAATATGAGTTAGATTGATAATAATAAGAGTAATAAGTATAGTAATTGTCGTTCTATCGATAATATAAGCATAATATGGCTAGTAATATGAGTTAGATAGATAATAATAAGAGTAATGAGTATAGTAATTGTGGTTCTATCGATCATATCTGCATAATATGGTTAATAATATGAGTTAGATTCATAATAATAACAGTAATAAGTATAGTAATTGTCGTTCTATCGATCATTTAAGCATAATATGGCTAATAATATGAGTTAGATTGATAATAATAAGAGTAATAAGTATAGTAATTGTCGTTCTATCGATCATTTAACCATAATATGGCTAATAATATGAGTTAGATTGATAATAATAAGAGTAATAAGTATAGTAATTGTCGTTCTATCGATCATATAAGCATAATATGGTTAATAATATGAGTTAGAATGATAATAATAAGAGTAATAAGTATAGTAATTGTCGTTCTATCGGTCATTTAAGCATAATATGGCTAATAATATGAGTCAGATTGATAATAATAACAGTAATAAGTATACTAATTGTCGTTCTATCGATAATATAAGCATAATATGGCTAATAATATGAGTTAGATTGATAATACTAAGAGTAGTGAGTAGAGTAATTCTCGTTCTATCGATCATATAATCATAATATGGCTAATAATATGAGTTAGATTGAAAATACTAAGAGTAGTGAGTTTAGTAATTGTCGTCCTATCGATCATATAAGCATAATATGGCTAATAATATGAGTTAGATGGATAATAATAAGAGTAGTAAGTATAGTATTTGTCGTTCTATCGATCATATAAGCATAATATGGCTAATAATACGAGTTAGATTGATAATAATAAGAGTAATAAATATAGTAATTGTCGTTCTATCGATCATTTAACCATAATATGGCTAATAATATGAGTTAGATTGATAATAATAAGAGTAATAAGTATAGTAATTGTCGTACTATCGATCATATAAGCATAATATGGCTAATAATATGAGTTAGATTGATAATAATAAGTGTAATAAGTATAGTAATTGTCGTTCTATCGATCATAATTGCATAATATGGTTAATAATATGAGTTAGATTAATAATAATAAGAGCAATGAGTATAGTAATTGTCGTACTATCGATCATATAAGCATAATATGGCTAATAATATGAGTTAGATTGATAATAATAAGAGTAATGAGTATAGTAATTGTAGCTCTATCGATCATATCTGCCTAATATGGTTAATAATATGAGTTAGAATGATAATAATAAGAGTAATAAGTATAGTATTTGTCGTTCTATCGATCATATCTGCATAATATGGTTAATAATATGAGTTAGATTGATAATAGTGAGTGTAATAAGTATAGTGAATGTCGTTCTATCGATCATATCAGCATAATACGGGTAATAATATGAGTTGGATTGATACTAATAAGAGTAATGAGTATAGTAATTGTAGGTCTATCGATCATATAAGCATAATATGGCTAATAATATGAGTCAGATTCATAATAATAACAGTAATAAGTATACTAATTGTCGTTCTATCGCTCATATAAGCACAATATGGCTAATAATATGAGTTAGATTGATAATAATAAGAGTAATAAGTATAGTATTTGTCGTTCTATCGATCATATAAGCATAATATGGCTAATAATGTGAGTTAGATTGATAATAGTGAGTGCAATAAATATAGTAATTGTCGTTCTATCGCTCATATAAGCACAATATGGCTAATAATATGAGTTAGATTGATAATAATAAGCATAATAAGTATAGTAATTGTCGTTCTATCGATCATATAAGCATAATATGGCTAATTATATGAGTTAGATTGATAATAATAACAGTAATAAGTATAGTAATTGTCGTTCTATCGATAATATAAGCATAATATGGCTAATAATATGAGTTAGATTGATAATAATAAGAGTAATAAGTATAGTAATTCTCGTTCTGTCGATCATATAAGGATAATATGGCTAATAATATGAGTTAGATTGATAATAATAAGAGTAGTGAGTATAGTAATTGTAGTTCTATCGATCATTTAAGCATAATATGGCTAATAATATGAGTTAGATTCATAATAATAAGAGTAATAAGTATAGTAATTGTAGTTCTATCGATCATATAAGCATAATATGGCTAATAATATGAGTTAGATTGATAACAATAAGAGTAATAAGTATAGTAATTGTCGTTCTCGCGATCATATAAGCATAATATGGCTAATAATATGAGTTAGAGTGATAATACTAAGAGTAGTGGGTACAGTAATTCTCATTCCATCGATCACATAAGCATAATATGGCTAATAATATGAGTTAGATTGATAATAATAGCAGTAATAAGTACAGTAATTGTCGTTCTATCGATAATATAAGCATAATATGGCTAATAATATGAGTTAGATTGATAATACTAAGAGTAGTGAGTACAGTAATTCTCGTTCTATCGATCATATAAGCATAATATGGCTAATAATATGAGTTAGATTGATAATAATAAGAGTAATGAGTATAGTAATTGTAGTTCTATCGATCATTGAAGCATAATATGGCTAATAATATGAGTTAGATTGATAATAATAAGAGTAATGAGTATAGTAATTGTCGTTCTATCGATCATATAAGCATAATATGGCTAATAATATGAGTTAGATTGATAATAATAAGTGTAATAAGTATAGTAATTGTCGTTCTATCGATCATAATTGCATAATATGGTTAATAATATGAGTTAGATTAATAATAATAAGAGCAATGAGTATAGTAATTGTCGTACTATCGATCATATAAGCATAATATGGCTAATAATATGAGTTAGATTGATAATAATAAGAGTAATGAGTATAGTAATTGTCGTTCTATCGATAATATAAGCATAATATGGCTAGTAATATGAGTTAGATTCATAATAATAAGAGTAATAAGTATAGTAATTGTCGTTCTATCGATCATATAAGCACAATATGGCTAATAATATCAGTTAGATTGATAATAATAAGAGTAATAAGTATAGTAATTGTCGTTCTATCGATCATATAAGCACAATATGGCTAATAATATGAGTTAGATTGATAATAATAAGAGTAATAATAATAGTAATTGTCGTTATATCGATCATATAACCATAATATGGCTAATAGCATGAGTTAGATTGATAATAATAAGAGTAATGAGTATAGTAATTGTCGTTCTATCGATCATATCTGCATAATATGGTAAATAATATGAGTTAGATTGATAATAGTGAGTGTAATAAATATAGTAATTGTCGTTCTATCGCTCATATAAGCACAATATGGCTAATAATATGAGTTAGATTGATAATAATAAGAGTAATGAGTATAGTAATTGTCGTTCTATCGATCATATAAGCGTAATATGGCTAATAATATGAGTTAGATTGATAATAATAAGTGTAATAAGTATAGTAATTGTCGTTCTATCGATCATAATTGCATAATATGGTTAATAATATGAGTTAGATTAATAATAATAAGAGCAATGAGTATAGTAATTGTCGTACTATCGATCATATAAGCATAATATGGCTAATAATATGAGTTAGATTGATAATAATAAGAGTAATAAGTATAGTAATTGTCGTTCTATCGATCATATAAGCATAATATGGCTAATAATATGAGTTAGATTGATAATAATAAGTGTAATAAGTATAGTAATTGTCGTTCTATCGATCATAATTGCATAATATGGTTAATAATATGAGTTAGATTAATAATAATAAGAGCAATGAGTATAGTAATTGTCGTACTATCGATCATATAAGCATAATAAGGCTAATAATATGAGTTAGAGTGATAATACTAAGAGTAGTGAGTATAGTAATTCTCATTCTATCGATCATATAAGCATAATATGGCTAATAATATGAGTTAAATTGATAATAATAACAGTAATAAGTATAGTAATTGCCGTTCTATCGATCATATAAGCATAATATGGCTAATAATATGAGTTAGATTGATAATAATAAGTGTAATAAGTATAGTAATTGTCGTTCTATCGATCATAATTGCATAATATGGTTAATAATATGAGTTAGATTGATAATAATAAGAGCAATGAGTATAGTAATTGTCGTACTATCGATCATATAAGCATAATATGGCTAATAATATGAGTTAGATTGATAATAATAAGTGTAAAAAGTAGAGTAATTGTCGTTCGATCGATCATATCTGCATAATATGGTTAATAATATGAGTTAGATTGATAATAATAAGAGTAATGAGTATAGTAATTGTCGTACTATCGATCATATAAGCATAATATGGCTAATAATGTGAGTTAGATTGATAATAATAAGAGTAATAGGTATAGTAATTGTCGTTCTATCGATCATATAAGCATAATATGGCTAATAATATGAGTCAGGTTGATAATAATAACAGTAATAAGTATAGTAATTGTCGTTCTATCGATAATATAAGCATAATTTTTCTAATAATATGAGTTAGATTGATAATACTAAGAGTAGTGAGTATAGTAATTCTCGTTCTATCGATCATATAATTATAATATGGCTAATAATATGAGTTAGATTGATAATAATAAGAGTAATAAGTATAGTAATTGTCGTTCTATCGATAATATAAGCATAATATGGCTAGTAATATGAGTTAGATAGATAATAATAAGAGTAATGAGTATAGTAATTGTGGTTCTATCGATCATATCTGCATAATATGGTTAATAATATGAGTTAGATTCATAATAATAACAGTAATAAGTATAGTAATTGTCGTTCTATCGATCATTTAAGCATAATATGGCTAATAATATGAGTTAGATTGATAATAATAAGAGTAATAAGTATAGTAATTGTCGTTCTATCGATCATTTAACCATAATATGGCTAATAATATGAGTTAGATTGATAATAATAAGAGTAATAAGTATAGTAATTGTCGTTCTATCGATCATATAAGCATAATATGGTTAATAATATGAGTTAGAATGATAATAATAAGAGTAATAAGTATAGTAATTGTCGTTCTATCGGTCATTTAAGCATAATATGGCTAATAATATGAGTCAGATTGATAATAATAACAGTAATAAGTATACTAATTGTCGTTCTATCGATAATATAAGCATAATATGGCTAATAATATGAGTTAGATTGATAATACTAAGAGTAGTGAGTAGAGTAATTCTCGTTCTATCGATCATATAATCATAATATGGCTAATAATATGAGTTAGATTGAAAATACTAAGAGTAGTGAGTTTAGTAATTGTCGTCCTATCGATCATATAAGCATAACATGGCTAATAATATGAGTTAGATGGATAATAATAAGAGTAGTAAGTATAGTATTTGTCGTTCTATCGATCATATAAGCATAATATGGCTAATAATACGAGTTAGATTGATAATAATAAGAGTAATAAATATAGTAATTGTCGTTCTATCGATCATTTAACCATAATATGGCTAATAATATGAGTTAGATTGATAATAATAAGAGTAATAAGTATAGTAATTGTCGTACTATCGATCATATAAGCATAATATGGCTAATAATATGAGTTAGATTGATAATAATAAGTGTAATAAGTATAGTAATTGTCGTTCTATCGATCATAATTGCATAATATGGTTAATAATATGAGTTAGATTAATAATAATAAGAGCAATGAGTATAGTAATTGTCGTACTATCGATCATATAAGCATAATATGGCTAATAATATGAGTTAGATTGATAATAATAAGAGTAATGAGTATAGTAATTGTCGTTCTATCGATAATATAAGCATAATATGGCTAGTAATATGAGTTAGATTCATAATAATAAGAGTAATAAGTATAGTAATTGTCGTTCTATCGATCATATAAGCACAATATGGCTAATAATATGAGTTAGATTGATAATAATAAGAGTAATAAGTATAGTAATTGTCGTTCTATCGATCATAATTGCATAATATGGTTAATAATATGAGTTAGATTAATAATAATAAGAGCAATGAGTATAGTAATTGTCGTACTATCGATCATATAAGCATAATATGGCTAATAATATGAGTTAGATTGATAATAATAAGAGTAATGAGTATAGTAATTGTAGCTCTATCGATCATATCTGCCTAATATGGTTAATAATATGAGTTAGAATGATAATAATAAGAGTAATAAGTATAGTAATTGTCGTTCTATCGATCATATCTGCATAATATGGTTAATAATATGAGTTAGATTGATAATAGTGAGCGTAATAAGTATAGTGAATGTCGTTCTATCGATCATATCAGCACAATATTGCTAATAATATGAGTTAGATTGATAATAATAAGAGTAATAATAATAGTAATTGTCGTTATATCGATCATATAACCATAATATGGCTAATAGCATGAGTTAGATTGATAATAATAAGAGTAATGAGTATAGTAATTGTCGTTCTATCGATCATATCTGCATAATATGGTAAATAATATGAGTTAGATTGATAATAGTGAGTGTAATAAATATAGTAATTGTCGTTCTATCGCTCATATAAGCACAATATGGCTAATAATATGAGTTAGATTGATAATAATAAGAGTAATAAGTATAGTAATTGTCGTTCTATCGATCATAATTGCATAATATGGTTAATAATATGAGTTAGATTAATAATAATAAGAGCAATGAGTATAGTAATTGTCGTACTATCGATCATATAAGCATAATATGGCAAATAATATGAGTTAGATTGATAATAATAAGAGTAATGAGTATAGTAATTGTAGCTCTATCGATCATATCTGCCTAATATGGTTAATAATATGAGTTAGAATGATAATAATAAGAGTAATAAGTATAGTAATTGTCGTTCTATCGATCATATCTGCATAATATGGTTAATAATATGAGTTAGATTGATAATAGTGAGTGTAATAAGTATAGTGAATGTCGTTCTATCGATCATATCAGCATAATACGGGTAATAATATGAGTTGGATTGATACTAATAAGAGTAATGAGTATAGTAATTGTAGGTCTATCGATCATATAAGCATAATATGGCTAATAATATGAGTCAGATTCATAATAATAACAGTAATAAGTATAGTAATTGTCGTTCTATCGCTCATATAAGCACAATATGGCTAATAATATGAGTTAGATTGATAATAATAAGAGTAGTAAGTATAGTATTTGTCGTTCTATCGATCATATAAGCATAATATGGCTAATAATGTGAGTTAGATTGATAATAGTGAGTGCAATAAATATAGTAATTGTCGTTCTATCGCTCATATAAGCACAATATGGCTAATAATATGAGTTAGATTGATAATAATAAGAGTAATAAGTATAGTAATTGTCGTTCTATCGATCATATAAGCATAATATGGCTAATTATATGAGTTAGATTGATAATAATAACAGTAATAAGTATAGTAATTGTCGTTCTATCGATAATATAAGCATAATATGGCTAATAATATGAGTTAGATTGATAATAATAAGAGTAATAAGTATAGTAATTCTCGTTCTATCGATCATATAAGGATAATATGGCTAATAATATGAGTTAGATTGATAATAATAAGAGTAGTGAGTATAGTAATTGTAGTTCTATCGATCATTTAAGCATAATATGGCTAATAATATGAGTTAGATTCATAATAATATGAGTAATAAGTATAGTAATTGTCGTTCTATCGATCATATAAGCATAATATAGCTAATAATATGAGTTAGATTTATAATAATAAGAGTAATGAGTATAGTAATTGTAGTTCTATCAATCATATAAGCATAATATGGCTAATAATATGAGTAAGATTCGTAATAATAAGAGTAATAAGTATAGTAATTGTCGTTCTATCGATCATTTAAGCATAATATGGCGAATAATATGAGTTGGGTTGATAAAAATAAGAATAATAAGTATAGTAATTGTCGTTCTATCGATCATATAAGCAATATATGGCGAATAGTATGAGTTAGGTTGATAATAATAAGAGTAATAAGTATAGTAAATGTCGTGCTATCCATCATATCTGCATAATATGGTTAATAGTATGAGTTAGATTGATAATAGTGAGTGTAATAAGTATAGTAATTGTCGTTCTGTCGATCATATTAGCATAATATGGTTAATAATATGAGTTAGATTGATAATAATAAGAGTAATAAGTATAGTATTTGTCGTTCTATCGATCATATAAACATAATATGGCTAATAATATGAGTAAGATTCATAATAATAAGAGTAATAAGTATAGTAATTGTCGTTCTATTGATCATTTAAGCATAATATGGCGAATAATATGAGTTGGGTTGATAAAAATAAGAATAATAAGTATAGTAATTGTCGTTCTATCGATCATATAAGCATAATATGGCTAATAATATGAGTTAGATTGATAATACTAAGGGTAGTGACTATAGTAATTCTCGTTCTCTCGATCATATAAGCATAATATGGCTAATAATATGAGTTGGATTGATAATAATAAGAGTAATGAGTATAGTAATTGTCGTTCTATCGATCATATCTGCATAATATGGTTAATAATATGAGTTAGATTGATAATAGTGAGTGTAACAAATATAGTAATTGTCGTTCTATCGCTCATATAAGCACAATATGGCTAATAATATGAGTTAGATTGATAATAATAAGCGTAATAAGTATAGTAATTGTCGTTCTATCGATCATATAAGCATAATATGGCTAATTATATGAGTTAGATTGATAATAATAACAGTAATAAGTATAGTAATTGTCGTTCTATCGATAATATAAGCATAATATGGCTAATAATATGAGTTAGATTGATAATAATAAGAGTAATAAGTATAGTAATTGTCGTTCTCGCGATCATATAAGCATAATATGGCTAATAATATGAGTTAGAGTGATAATACTAAGAGTAGTGAGTACAGTAATTCTCATTCCATCGATCACATAAGCATAATATGGCTAATAATATGAGTTAGATTGATAATAATAGCAGTAATAAGTACAGTAATTGTCGTTCTATCGATAATATAAGCATAATATGGCTAATAATATGAGTTAGATTGATAATACTAAGAGTAGTGAGTACAGTAATTCTCGTTCTATCGATCATATAAGCATAATATGGCTAATAATATGAGTTAGATTGATAATAATAAGAGTAATGAGTATAGTAATTGTAGTTCTATCGATCATTGAAGCATAATATGGCTAATAATATGAGTTAGATTGATAATAATAAGAGTAATGAGTATAGTAATTGTAGTCCTATCGATCATATCTGCATAATATGGTTAATAATATGAGTTAGATTCATAATAATAACAGTAATAAGTATAGTAATTGTCGTTCTATTGATAATATAACCATAATATGGCTAATAATATGAGTTAGATTGATAATACTAAGAGTAGTGAGTATAGTAATTCTCGTTCTATCGATCATATCTGCATAATATGGTTAATAATATGAGTTAGATTCATAATAATAACAGTAATAAGTATAGTAATTGTCGTTCTATCGATAATATAACCATAATATGGCTAATAATATGAGTTAGATTGATAATACTAAGAGTAGTGAGTATAGTAATTCTCGTTCTATCGATCATATCGGCATAATATGGTTAATAATATGAGTTAGATTCATAATAATAACAGTAATAAGTATAGTAATTGTCGTTCTATCGATAATATAACCATAATATGGCTAATAATATGAGTTAGATTGATAATACTAAGAGTAGTGAGTATAGTATTTCTCGTTCTATCGATCATATAAGCATAATATGGCTAATAATATGAGTTAGATTGATAATAATAAGAGTAATAAGTACAGTAATTGTCGTTCTATCGATCATATAAGCATAATATGGCTAATAATACGAGTTAGATTGATAATAATAAGAGTAATAAATATAGTAATTGTCGTTCTATCGATCATTTAACCATAATATGGCTAATAATATGAGTTAGATTGATAATAATAAGAGTAATAAGTATAGTAATTGTCGTTCTATCGATAATATAAGCATAATATGGCTAATAATATGAGTTAGATTGATAATACTAAGGGTAGTGACTATAGTAATTCTCGTTCTCTCGATCATATAAGCATAATATGGCTAATAATATGAGTTGGATTGATAATAATAAGAGTAATGAGTATAGTAATTGTCGTTCTATCGATCATATCTGCATAATATGGTTAATAATATGAGTTAGATTGATAATAGTGAGTGTAATAAATATAGTAATTGTCGTTCTATCGCTCATATAAGCACAATATGGCTAATAATATGAGTTAGATTGATAATAATAAGAGTAATAAGTATAGTAATTGTCGTTCTATCGATCATATAAGCATAATATGGCTAATAATATGAGTTAGATTGATAATAATAAGTGTAATAAGTATAGTAATTATCGTTCTATCGATCATAATTGCATAATATGGTTAATAATATGAGTTAGATTAATAATAATAAGAGCAATGAGTATAGTAATTGTCGTTCTATCGATCATATAAGCACAATATGGCTAATAATATGAGTTAGATTGATAATAATAAGAGTAATAATAATAGTAATTGTCGTTATATCGATCATATAAGCATAATATGGCTAATAATATGAGTTAAATTTATAATAATAAGAGTAATAAGTATAGTAATTGTCGTTCTATCGATCATATAAGCACAATATGGCTAATAATATGAGTTAGATTGATAATAATAAGAGTAATAATAATAGTAATTGTCGTTATATCGATCATATAACCATAATATGGCTAATAGCATGAGTTAGATTGATAATAATAAGAGTAATGAGTATAGTAATTGTCGTTCTATCGATCATATCTGCATAATATGGTAAATAATATGAGTTAGATTGATAATAGTGAGTGTAATAAATATAGTAATTGTCGTTCTATCGCTCATATAAGCACAATATGGCTAATAATATGAGTTAGATTGATAATAATAAGAGTAATAAGTATAGTAATTGCCGTTCTATCGATCATATAAGCATAATATGGCTAATAATATGAGTTAGATTGATAATAATAAGTGTAATAAGTATAGTAATTGTCGTTCTATCGATCATAATTGCATAATATGGTTAATAATATGAGTTAGATTGATAATAATAAGAGCAATGAGTATAGGAATTGTCGTACTATCGATCATATAAGCATAATATGGCGAATAATATGAGTTAGATTGATAATAATAAGTGTAAAAAGTAGAGTAATTGTCGTTCGATCGATCATATCTGCATAATATGGTTAATAATATGAGTTAGATTGATAATAATAAGAGTAATGAGTATAGTAATTGTCGTACTATCGATCATATAAGCATAATATGGCTAATAATGTGAGTTAGATTGATAATAATAAGAGTAATAGGTATAGTAATTGTCGTTCTATCGATCATATAAGCATAATATGGCTAATAATATGAGTCAGGTTGATAATAATAACAGTAATAAGTATAGTAATTGTCGTTCTATCGATAATATAAGCATAATTTTTCTAATAATATGAGTTAGATTGATAATACTAAGAGTAGTGAGTATAGTAATTCTCGTTCTATCGATCATATAATTATAATATGGCTAATAATATGAGTTAGATTGATAATAATAAGAGTAATAAGTACAGTAATTGTCGTTCTATCGATCATATAAACATAATAAGGCTAATAATATGAGTTAGAGTGATAATACTAAGAGTAGTGAGTACAGTAATTCTCATTCTATCGATCATATAAGCATAATATGGCTAATAATATGAGTTAGATTGATAATAATAAGAGTAATAAGTATAGTAATTGTCGTTCTATCGATAATATAAGCATAATATGGCTAGTAATATGAGTTAGATAGATAATAATAAGAGTAATGAGTATAGTAATTGTGGTTCTATCGATCATATCTGCATAATATGGTAAATAATATGAGTTAGATTGATATTAGTGAGTGTAATAAATATAGTAATTGTCGTTCTATCGCTCATATAAGCACAATATGGCTAATAATATGAGTTAGATTGATAATAATAAGAGTAATAAGTATAGTAATTGTCGTTCTATCGATCATAATTGCATAATATGGTTAATAATATGAGTTAGATTAATAATAATAAGAGCAATGAGTATAGTAATTGTCGTACTATCGATCATATAAGCATAATATGGCTAATAATATGAGTTAGATTGATAATAATAAGAGTAATGAGTATAGTAATTGTAGCTCTATCGATCATATCTGCCTAATATGGTTAATAATATGAGTTAGAATGATAATAATAAGAGTAATAAGTATAGTAATTGTCGTTCTATCGATCATATCTGCATAATATGGTTAATAATATGAGTTAGATTGATAATAGTGAGTGTAATAAGTATAGTGAATGTCGTTCTATCGATCATATCAGCATAATACGGGTAATAATATGAGTTGGATTGATACTAATAAGAGTAATGAGTATAGTAATTGTAGGTCTATCGATCATATAAGCATAATATGGCTAATAATATGAGTCAGATTCATAATAATAACAGTAATAAGTATAGTAATTGTCGTTCTATCGCTCATATAAGCACAATATGGCTAATAATATGAGTTAGATTGATAATAATAAGAGTAGTAAGTATAGTATTTGTCGTTCTATCGATCATATAAGCATAATATGGCTAATAATGTGAGTTAGATTGATAATAGTGAGTGCAATAAATATAGTAATTGTCGTTCTATCGCTCATATAAGCACAATATGGCTAATAATATGAGTTAGATTGATAATAATAAGAGTAATAAGTATAGTAATTGTCGTTCTATCGATCATATAAGCATAATATGGCTAATTATATGAGTTAGATTGATAATAATAACAGTAATAAGTATAGTAATTGTCGTTCTATCGATAATATAAGCATAATATGGCTAATAATATGAGTTAGATTGATAATAATAAGAGTAATAAGTATAGTAATTCTCGTTCTATCGATCATATAAGGATAATATGGCTAATAATATGAGTTAGATTGATAATAATAAGAGTAGTGAGTATAGTAATTGTAGTTCTATCGATCATTTAAGCATAATATGGCTAATAATATGAGTTAGATTCATAATAATAAGAGTAATAAGTATAGTAATTGTCGTTCTATCGATCATATAAGCATAATATGGCTAATAATATGAGTTAGATTGATAACAATAAGAGTAATAAGTATAGTAATTGTCGTTCTCTCGATCATATAAGCATAATATGGCTAATAATATGAGTTAGAGTGATAATACTAAGAGCAGTGAGTACAGTAATTCTCATTCCATCGATCACATAAGCATAATATGGCTAATAATATGAGTTAGATTGATAATAATAGCAGTAATAAGTACAGTAATTGTCGTTCTATCGATAATATAAGCATACTATGGCTAATAATATGAGTTAGATTGATAATACTAAGAGTAGTGAGTACAGTAATTCTCGTTCTATCGATCATATAAGCATAATATGGCTAATAATATGAGTTAGATTGATAATAATAAGAGTAATGAGTATAGTAATTGTAGTTCTATCGATCATTGAAGCATAATATGGCTAATAATATGAGTTAAATTGATAATAATAACAGTAATAAGTATAGTAATTGTCGTTCTATCGATAATATAAGCATAATATGGCTAGTAATATGAGTTAGATTCATAATAATAAGAGTAATAAGTATAGTAATTGTCGTTCTATCGATCATATAAGCATAATATGGCTAATAATATGAGTTAGATTTATAATAATAAGAGTAATGAGTATAGTAATTGTAGTTCTATCAATCATATAAGCATAATATGGCTAATAATATGAGTAAGATTCGTAATAATAAGAGTAATAAGTATAGTAATTGTCGTTCTATCGGTCATTTAAGCATAATATGGCGAATAATATGAGTTGGGTTGATAAAAATAAGAATAATAAGTATAGTAATTGTCGTTCTATCGATCATATAAGCAATATATGGCGAATAGTATGAGTTAGGTTGATAATAATAAGAGTAATAAGTATAGTAAATGTCGTGCTATCCATCATATCTGCATAATATGGTTAATAGTATGAGTTAGATTGATAATAGTGAGTGTAATAAGTATAGTAATTGTCGTTCTGTCGATCATATTAGCATAATATGGTTAATAATATGAGTTAGATTGATAATAATAAGAGTAATAAGTATAGTATTTGTCGTTCTATCGATCATATAAACATAATATGGCTAATAATATGAGTAAGATTCATAATAATAAGAGTAATAAGTATAGTAATTGTCGTTCTATCGATCATATAAGCATAATATGGCTAATAATATGAGTTAGATTGATAATACTAAGGGTAGTGACTATAGTAATTCTCGTTCTCTCGATCATATAAGCATAATATGGCTAATAATATGAGTTGGATTGATAATAATAAGAGTAATGAGTATAGTAATTGTCGTTCTATCGATCATATCTGCATAATATGGTTAATAATATGAGTTAGATTGATAATAGTGAGTGTAACAAATATAGTAATTGTCGTTCTATCGCTCATATAAGCACAATATGGCTAATAATATGAGTTAGATTGATAATAATAAGCGTAATAAGTATAGTAATTGTCGTTCTATCGATCATATAAGCATAATATGGCTAATTATATGAGTTAGATTGATAATAATAACAGTAATAAGTATAGTAATTGTCGTTCTATCGATAATATAAGCATAATATGGCTAATAATATGAGTTAGATTGATAATAATAAGAGTAATAAGTATAGTAATTGTCGTTCTCGCGATCATATAAGCATAATATGGCTAATAATATGAGTTAGAGTGATAATACTAAGAGTAGTGAGTACAGTAATTCTCATTCCATCGATCACATAAGCATAATATGGCTAATAATATGAGTTAGATTGATAATAATAGCAGTAATAAGTACAGTAATTGTCGTTCTATCGATAATATAAGCATAATATGGCTAATAATATGAGTTAGATTGATAATACTAAGAGTAGTGAGTACAGTAATTCTCGTTCTATCGATCATATAAGCATAATATGGCTAATAATATGAGTTAGATTGATAATAATAAGAGTAATGAGTATAGTAATTGTAGTTCTATCGATCATTGAAGCATAATATGGCTAATAATATGAGTTAGATTGATAATAATAAGAGTAATGAGTATAGTAATTGTAGTCCTATCGATCATATCTGCATAATATGGTTAATAATATGAGTTAGATTCATAATAATAACAGTAATAAGTATAGTAATTGTCGTTCTATTGATAATATAACCATAATATGGCTAATAATATGAGTTAGATTGATAATACTAAGAGTAGTGAGTATAGTAATTCTCGTTCTATCGATCATATCTGCATAATATGGTTAATAATATGAGTTAGATTCATAATAATAACAGTAATAAGTATAGTAATTGTCGTTCTATCGATAATATAACCATAATATGGCTAATAATATGAGTTAGATTGATAATACTAAGAGTAGTGAGTATAGTAATTCTCGTTCTATCGATCATATCTGCATAATATGGTTAATAATATGAGTTAGATTCATAATAATAACAGTAATAAGTATAGTAATTGTCGTTCTATCGATAATATAACCATAATATGGCTAATAATATGAGTTAGATTGATAATACTAAGAGTAGTGAGTATAGTATTTCTCGTTCTATCGATCATATAAGCATAATATGGCTAATAATATGAGTTAGATTGATAATAATAAGAGTAATAAGTACAGTAATTGTCGTTCTATCGATCATATAAGCATAATATGGCTAATAATACGAGTTAGATTGATAATAATAAGAGTAATAAATATAGTAATTGTCGTTCTATCGATCATTTAACCATAATATGGCTAATAATATGAGTTAGATTGATAATAATAAGAGTAATAAGTATAGTAATTGTCGTTCTATCGATAATATAAGCATAATATGGCTAATAATATGAGTTAGATTGATAATACTAAGGGTAGTGACTATAGTAATTCTCGTTCTCTCGATCATATAAGCATAATATGGCTAATAATATGAGTTGGATTGATAATAATAAGAGTAATGAGTATAGTAATTGTCGTTCTATCGATCATATCTGCATAATATGGTTAATAATATGAGTTAGATTGATAATAGTGAGTGTAATAAATATAGTAATTGTCGTTCTATCGCTCATATAAGCACAATATGGCTAATAATATGAGTTAGATTGATAATAATAAGAGTAATAAGTATAGTAATTGTCGTTCTATCGATCATATAAGCATAATATGGCTAATAATATGAGTTAGATTGATAATAATAAGTGTAATAAGTATAGTAATTATCGTTCTATCGATCATAATTGCATAATATGGTTAATAATATGAGTTAGATTAATAATAATAAGAGCAATGAGTATAGTAATTGTCGTTCTATCGATCATATAAGCACAATATGGCTAATAATATGAGTTAGATTGATAATAATAAGAGTAATAATAATAGTAATTGTCGTTATATCGATCATATAAGCATAATATGGCTAATAATATGAGTTAAATTTATAATAATAAGAGTAATAAGTATAGTAATTGTCGTTCTATCGATCATATAAGCACAATATGGCTAATAATATGAGTTAGATTGATAATAATAAGAGTAATAATAATAGTAATTGTCGTTATATCGATCATATAACCATAATATGGCTAATAGCATGAGTTAGATTGATAATAATAAGAGTAATGAGTATAGTAATTGTCGTTCTATCGATCATATCTGCATAATATGGTAAATAATATGAGTTAGATTGATAATAGTGAGTGTAATAAATATAGTAATTGTCGTTCTATCGCTCATATAAGCACAATATGGCTAATAATATGAGTTAGATTGATAATAATAAGAGTAATAAGTATAGTAATTGCCGTTCTATCGATCATATAAGCATAATATGGCTAATAATATGAGTTAGATTGATAATAATAAGTGTAATAAGTATAGTAATTGTCGTTCTATCGATCATAATTGCATAATATGGTTAATAATATGAGTTAGATTGATAATAATAAGAGCAATGAGTATAGGAATTGTCGTACTATCGATCATATAAGCATAATATGGCGAATAATATGAGTTAGATTGATAATAATAAGTGTAAAAAGTAGAGTAATTGTCGTTCGATCGATCATATCTGCATAATATGGTTAATAATATGAGTTAGATTGATAATAATAAGAGTAATGAGTATAGTAATTGTCGTACTATCGATCATATAAGCATAATATGGCTAATAATGTGAGTTAGATTGATAATAATAAGAGTAATAGGTATAGTAATTGTCGTTCTATCGATCATATAAGCATAATATGGCTAATAATATGAGTCAGGTTGATAATAATAACAGTAATAAGTATAGTAATTGTCGTTCTATCGATAATATAAGCATAATTTTTCTAATAATATGAGTTAGATTGATAATACTAAGAGTAGTGAGTATAGTAATTCTCGTTCTATCGATCATATAATTATAATATGGCTAATAATATGAGTTAGATTGATAATAATAAGAGTAATAAGTACAGTAATTGTCGTTCTATCGATCATATAAACATAATAAGGCTAATAATATGAGTTAGAGTGATAATACTAAGAGTAGTGAGTACAGTAATTCTCATTCTATCGATCATATAAGCATAATATGGCTAATAATATGAGTTAGATTGATAATAATAAGAGTAATAAGTATAGTAATTGTCGTTCTATCGATAATATAAGCATAATATGGCTAGTAATATGAGTTAGATAGATAATAATAAGAGTAATGAGTATAGTAATTGTGGTTCTATCGATCATATCTGCATAATATGGTAAATAATATGAGTTAGATTGATATTAGTGAGTGTAATAAATATAGTAATTGTCGTTCTATCGCTCATATAAGCACAATATGGCTAATAATATGAGTTAGATTGATAATAATAAGAGTAATAAGTATAGTAATTGTCGTTCTATCGATCATAATTGCATAATATGGTTAATAATATGAGTTAGATTAATAATAATAAGAGCAATGAGTATAGTAATTGTCGTACTATCGATCATATAAGCATAATATGGCTAATAATATGAGTTAGATTGATAATAATAAGAGTAATGAGTATAGTAATTGTAGCTCTATCGATCATATCTGCCTAATATGGTTAATAATATGAGTTAGAATGATAATAATAAGAGTAATAAGTATAGTAATTGTCGTTCTATCGATCATATCTGCATAATATGGTTAATAATATGAGTTAGATTGATAATAGTGAGTGTAATAAGTATAGTGAATGTCGTTCTATCGATCATATCAGCATAATACGGGTAATAATATGAGTTGGATTGATACTAATAAGAGTAATGAGTATAGTAATTGTAGGTCTATCGATCATATAAGCATAATATGGCTAATAATATGAGTCAGATTCATAATAATAACAGTAATAAGTATAGTAATTGTCGTTCTATCGCTCATATAAGCACAATATGGCTAATAATATGAGTTAGATTGATAATAATAAGAGTAGTAAGTATAGTATTTGTCGTTCTATCGATCATATAAGCATAATATGGCTAATAATGTGAGTTAGATTGATAATAGTGAGTGCAATAAATATAGTAATTGTCGTTCTATCGCTCATATAAGCACAATATGGCTAATAATATGAGTTAGATTGATAATAATAAGAGTAATAAGTATAGTAATTGTCGTTCTATCGATCATATAAGCATAATATGGCTAATTATATGAGTTAGATTGATAATAATAACAGTAATAAGTATAGTAATTGTCGTTCTATCGATAATATAAGCATAATATGGCTAATAATATGAGTTAGATTGATAATAATAAGAGTAATAAGTATAGTAATTCTCGTTCTATCGATCATATAAGGATAATATGGCTAATAATATGAGTTAGATTGATAATAATAAGAGTAGTGAGTATAGTAATTGTAGTTCTATCGATCATTTAAGCATAATATGGCTAATAATATGAGTTAGATTCATAATAATAAGAGTAATAAGTATAGTAATTGTCGTTCTATCGATCATATAAGCATAATATGGCTAATAATATGAGTTAGATTGATAACAATAAGAGTAATAAGTATAGTAATTGTCGTTCTCTCGATCATATAAGCATAATATGGCTAATAATATGAGTTAGAGTGATAATACTAAGAGCAGTGAGTACAGTAATTCTCATTCCATCGATCACATAAGCATAATATGGCTAATAATATGAGTTAGATTGATAATAATAGCAGTAATAAGTACAGTAATTGTCGTTCTATCGATAATATAAGCATACTATGGCTAATAATATGAGTTAGATTGATAATACTAAGAGTAGTGAGTACAGTAATTCTCGTTCTATCGATCATATAAGCATAATATGGCTAATAATATGAGTTAGATTGATAATAATAAGAGTAATGAGTATAGTAATTGTAGTTCTATCGATCATTGAAGCATAATATGGCTAATAATATGAGTTAAATTGATAATAATAACAGTAATAAGTATAGTAATTGTCGTTCTATCGATAATATAAGCATAATATGGCTAGTAATATGAGTTAGATTCATAATAATAAGAGTAATAAGTATAGTAATTGTCGTTCTATCGATCATATAAGCATAATATGGCTAATAATATGAGTTAGATTTATAATAATAAGAGTAATGAGTATAGTAATTGTAGTTCTATCAATCATATAAGCATAATATGGCTAATAATATGAGTAAGATTCGTAATAATAAGAGTAATAAGTATAGTAATTGTCGTTCTATCGGTCATTTAAGCATAATATGGCGAATAATATGAGTTGGGTTGATAAAAATAAGAATAATAAGTATAGTAATTGTCGTTCTATCGATCATATAAGCAATATATGGCGAATAGTATGAGTTAGGTTGATAATAATAAGAGTAATAAGTATAGTAAATGTCGTGCTATCCATCATATCTGCATAATATGGTTAATAGTATGAGTTAGATTGATAATAGTGAGTGTAATAAGTATAGTAATTGTCGTTCTGTCGATCATATTAGCATAATATGGTTAATAATATGAGTTAGATTGATAATAATAAGAGTAATAAGTATAGTATTTGTCGTTCTATCGATCATATAAACATAATATGGCTAATAATATGAGTAAGATTCATAATAATAAGAGTAATAAGTATAGTAATTGTCGTTCTATCGATCATATAAGCATAATATGGCTAATAATATGAGTTAGATTGATAATACTAAGGGTAGTGACTATAGTAATTCTCGTTCTCTCGATCATATAAGCATAATATGGCTAATAATATGAGTTGGATTGATAATAATAAGAGTAATGAGTATAGTAATTGTCGTTCTATCGATCATATCTGCATAATATGGTTAATAATATGAGTTAGATTGATAATAGTGAGTGTAATAAATATAGTAATTGTCGTTCTATCGCTCATATAAGCACAATATGGCTAATAATATGAGTTAGATTGATAATAATAAGCGTAATAAGTATAGTAATTGTCGTTCTATCGATCATATAAGCATAATATGGCTAATTATATGAGTTAGATTGATAATAATAACAGTAATAAGTATAGTAATTGTCGTTCTATCGATAATATAAGCATAATATGGCTAATAATATGAGTTAGATTGATAATAATAAGAGTAATAAGTATAGTAATTGTCGTTCTCGCGATCATATAAGCATAATATGGCTAATAATATGAGTTAGAGTGATAATACTAAGAGTAGTGAGTACAGTAATTCTCATTCCATCGATCACATAAGCATAATATGGCTAATAATATGAGTTAGATTGATAATAATAGCAGTAATAAGTACAGTAATTGTCGTTCTATCGATAATATAAGCATAATATGGCTAATAATATGAGTTAGATTGATAATACTAAGAGTAGTGAGTACAGTAATTCTCGTTCTATCGATCATATAAGCATAATATGGCTAATAATATGAGTTAGATTGATAATAATAAGAGTAATGAGTATAGTAATTGTAGTTCTATCGATCATTGAAGCATAATATGGCTAATAATATGAGTTAGATTGATAATAATAAGAGTAATGAGTATAGTAATTGTAGTCCTATCGATCATATCTGCATAATATGGCTAATAATATGAGTTAGATTGATAATAATAACAGTAATAAGTATAGTAATTGTCGTTCTATTGATAATATAACCATAATATGGCTAATAATATGAGTTAGATTGATAATACTAAGAGTAGTGAGTATAGTAATTCTCGTTCTATCGATCATATCTGCATAATATGGTTAATAATATGAGTTAGATTCATAATAATAACAGTAATAAGTATAGTAATTGTCGTTCTATCGATAATATAACCATAATATGGCTAATAATATGAGTTAGATTGATAATACTAAGAGTAGTGAGTATAGTAATTCTCGTTCTATCGATCATATCTGCATAATATGGTTAATAATATGAGTTAGATTCATAATAATAACAGTAATAAGTATAGTAATTGTCGTTCTATCGATAATATAACCATAATATGGCTAATAATATGAGTTAGATTGATAATACTAAGAGTAGTGAGTATAGTATTTCTCGTTCTATCGATCATATAAGCATAATATGGCTAATAATATGAGTTAGATTGATAATAATAAGAGTAATAAGTACAGTAATTGTCGTTCTATCGATCATATAAGCATAATATGGCTAATAATACGAGTTAGATTGATAATAATAAGAGTAATAAATATAGTAATTGTCGTTCTATCGATCATTTAACCATAATATGGCTAATAATATGAGTTAGATTGATAATAATAAGAGTAATAAGTATAGTAATTGTCGTTCTATCGATAATATAAGCATAATATGGCTAATAATATGAGTTAGATTGATAATACTAAGGGTAGTGACTATAGTAATTCTCGTTCTCTCGATCATATAAGCATAATATGGCTAATAATATGAGTTGGATTGATAATAATAAGAGTAATGAGTATAGTAATTGTCGTTCTATCGATCATATCTGCATAATATGGTTAATAATATGAGTTAGATTGATAATAGTGAGTGTAATAAATATAGTAATTGTCGTTCTATCGCTCATATAAGCACAATATGGCTAATAATATGAGTTAGATTGATAATAATAAGAGTAATAAGTATAGTAATTGTCGTTCTATCGATCATATAAGCATAATATGGCTAATAATATGAGTTAGATTGATAATAATAAGTGTAATAAGTATAGTAATTATCGTTCTATCGATCATAATTGCATAATATGGTTAATAATATGAGTTAGATTAATAATAATAAGAGCAATGAGTATAGTAATTGTCGTACTATCGATCATATAAGCATAATAAGGCTAATAATATGAGTTAGAGTGATAATACTAAGAGTAGTGAGTATAGTAATTCTCATTCTATCGATCATATAAGCATAATATGGCTAATAATATGAGTTAAATTGATAATAATAACAGTAATATGTATAGTAATTGTCGTTCTATCGATAATATAAGCATAATATGGCTAGTAATATGAGTTAGATTCATAATAATAAGAGTAATAAGTATAGTAATTGTCGTTCTATCGATCATATAAGCATAATATGGCTAATAATATGAGTTAGATTTATAATAATAAGAGTAATAAGTATAGTAATTGTCGTTCTATCGATCATATAAGCACAATATGGCTAATAATATGAGTTAGATTGATAATAATAAGAGTAATAATAATAGTAATTGTCGTTATATCGATCATATAACCATAATATGGCTAATAGCATGAGTTAGATTGATAATAATAAGAGTAATGAGTATAGTAATTGTCGTTCTATCGATCATATCTGCATAATATGGTAAATAATATGAGTTAGATTGATAATAGTGAGTGTAATAAATATAGTAATTGTCGTTCTATCGCTCATATAAGCACAATATGGCTAATAATATGAGTTAGATTGATAATAATAAGAGTAATAAGTATAGTAATTGCCGTTCTATCGATCATATAAGCATAATATGGCTAATAATATGAGTTAGATTGATAATAATAAGTGTAATAAGTATAGTAATTGTCGTTCTATCGATCATAATTGCATAATATGGTTAATAATATGAGTTAGATTGATAATAATAAGAGCAATGAGTATAGTAATTGTCGTACTATCGATCATATAAGCATAATATGGCTAATAATATGAGTTAGATTGATAATAATAAGTGTAAAAAGTAGAGTAATTGTCGTTCGATCGATCATATCTGCATAATATGGTTAATAATATGAGTTAGATTGATAATAATAAGAGTAATGAGTATAGTAATTGTCGTACTATCGATCATATAAGCATAATATGGCTAATAATGTGAGTTAGATTGATAATAATAAGAGTAATAGGTATAGTAATTGTCGTTCTATCGATCATATAAGCATAATATGGCTAATAATATGAGTCAGGTTGATAATAATAACAGTAATAAGTATAGTAATTGTCGCTCTATCGATAATATAAGCATAATTTTTCTAATAATATGAGTTAGATTGATAATACTAAGAGTAGTGAGTATAGTAATTCTCGTTCTATCGATCATATAATTATAATATGGCTAATAATATGAGTTAGATTGATAATAATAAGAGTAATAAGTACAGTAATTGTCGTTCTATCGATCATATAAACATAATAAGGCTAATAATATGAGTTAGAGTGATAATACTAAGAGTAGTGAGTATAGTAATTCTCATTCTATCGATCATATAAGCATAATATGGCTAATAATATGAGTTAGATTGATAATAATAAGAGTAATAAGTATAGTAATTGTCGTTCTATCGATAATATAAGCATAATATGGCTAGTAATATGAGTTAGATAGATAATAATAAGAGTAATGAGTATAGTAATTGTGGTTCTATCGATCATATCTGCATAATATGGTTAATAATATGAGTTAGATTCATAATAATAACAGTAATAAGTATAGTAATTGTCGTTCTATCGATCATTTAAGCATAATATGGCTAATAATATGAGTTAGATTGATAATAATAAGAGTAATAAGTATAGTAATTGTCGTTCTATCGATCATTTAACCATAATATGGCTAATAATATGAGTTAGATTGATAATAATAAGAGTAATAAGTATAGTAATTGTCGTTCTATCGATCATATAAGCATAATATGGTTAATAATATGAGTTAGAATGATAATAATAAGAGTAATAAGTATAGTAATTGTCGTTCTATCGGTCATTTAAGCATAATATGGCTAATAATATGAGTCAGATTGATAATAATAACAGTAATAAGTATACTAATTGTCGTTCTATCGATAATATAAGCATAATATGGCTAATAATATGAGTTAGATTGATAATACTAAGAGTAGTGAGTAGAGTAATTCTCGTTCTATCGATCATATAATCATAATATGGTTAATAATATGAGTTAGATTGAAAATACTAAGAGTAGTGAGTTTAGTAATTATCGTCCTATCGATCATATAAGCATAATATGGCTAATAATATGAGTTAGATGGATAATAATAAGAGTAGTAAGTATAGTATTTGTCGTTCTATCGATCATATAAGCATAATATGGCTAATAATACGAGTTAGATTGATAATAATAAGAGTAATAAATATAGTAATTGTCGTTCTATCGATCATTTAACCATAATATGGCTAATAATATGAGTTAGATTGATAATAATAAGAGTAATAAGTATAGTAATTGTCGTACTATCGATCATATAAGCATAATATGGCTAATAATATGAGTTAGATTGATAATAATAAGTGTAATAAGTATAGTAATTGTCGTTCTATCGATCATAATTGCATAATATGGTTAATAATATGAGTTAGATTAATAATAATAAGAGCAATGAGTATAGTAATTGTCGTACTATCGATCATATAAGCATAATATGGCTAATAATATGAGTTAGATTGATAATAATAAGAGTAATGAGTATAGTAATTGTAGCTCTATCGATCATATCTGCCTAATATGGTTAATAATATGAGTTAGAATGATAATAATAAGAGTAATAAGTATAGTATTTGTCGTTCTATCGATCATATCTGCATAATATGGTTAATAATATGAGTTAGATTGATAATAGTGAGTGTAATAAGTATAGTGAATGTCGTTCTATCGATCATATCAGCATAATACGGGTAATAATATGAGTTGGATTGATACTAATAAGAGTAATGAGTATAGTAATTGTAGGTCTATCGATCATATAAGCATAATATGGCTAATAATATGAGTCAGATTCATAATAATAACAGTAATAAGTATACTAATTGTCGTTCTATCGCTCATATAAGCACAATATGGCTAATAATATGAGTTAGATTGATAATAATAAGAGTAATAAGTATAGTATTTGTCGTTCTATCGATCATATAAGCATAATATGGCTAATAATGTGAGTTAGATTGATAATAGTGAGTGCAATAAATATAGTAATTGTCGTTCTATCGCCCATATAAGCACAATATGGCTAATAATATGAGTTAGATTGATAATAATAAGCGTAATAAGTATAGTAATTGTCGTTCTATCGATCATATAAGCATAATATGGCTAATTATATGAGTTAGATTGATAATAATAACAGTAATAAGTATAGTAATTGTCGTTCTATCGATAATATAAGCATAATATGGCTAATAATATGAGTTAGATTGATAATAATAAGAGTAATAAGTATAGTAATTCTCGTTCTGTCGATCATATAAGGATAATATGGCTAATAATATGAGTTAGATTGATAATAATAAGAGTAGTGAGTATAGTAATTGTAGTTCTATCGATCATTTAAGCATAATATGGCTAATAATATGAGTTAGATTCATAATAATAAGAGTAATAAGTATAGTAATTGTCGTTCTATCGATCATATAAGCATAATATGGCTAATAATATGAGTTAGATTGATAACAATAAGAGTAATAAGTATAGTAATTGTCGTTCTATCGATCATAATTGCATAATATGGTTAATAATATGAGTTAGATTGATAATAATAAGAGCAATGAGTATAGTAATTGTCGTACTATCGATCATATAAGCATAATATGGCTAATAATATGAGTTAGAATGATAATAATAAGAGTAATAAGTATAGTATTTGTCGTTCTATCGATCATATCTGCATAATATGGTTAATAATATGAGTTAGATTGATAATAGTGAGTGTAATAAGTATAGTGAATGTCGTTCTATCGATCATATCAGCATAATACGGGTAATAATATGAGTTGGATTGATACTAATAAGAGTAATGAGTATAGTAATTGTAGGTCTATCGATCATATAAGCATAATATGGCTAATAATATGAGTCAGATTCATAATAATAACAGTAATAAGTATACTAATTGTCGTTCTATCGCTCATATAAGCACAATATGGCTAATAATATGAGTTAGATTGATAATAATAAGAGTAATAAGTATAGTATTTGTCGTTCTATCGATCATATAAGCATAATATGGCTAATAATGTGAGTTAGATTGATAATAGTGAGTGCAATAAATATAGTAATTGTCGTTCTATCGCCCATATAAGCACAATATGGCTAATAATATGAGTTAGATTGATAATAATAAGCGTAATAAGTATAGTAATTGTCGTTCTATCGATCATATAAGCATAATATGGCTAATTATATGAGTTAGATTGATAATAATAACAGTAATAAGTATAGTAATTGTCGTTCTATCGATAATATAAGCATAATATGGCTAATAATATGAGTTAGATTGATAATAATAAGAGTAATAAGTATAGTAATTCTCGTTCTGTCGATCATATAAGGATAATATGGCTAATAATATGAGTTAGATTGATAATAATAAGAGTAGTGAGTATAGTAATTGTAGTTCTATCGATCATTTAAGCATAATATGGCTAATAATATGAGTTAGATTCATAATAATAAGAGTAATAAGTATAGTAATTGTCGTTCTATCGATCATATAAGCATAATATGGCTAATAATATGAGTTAGATTGATAACAATAAGAGTAATAAGTATAGTAATTGTCGTTCTCGCGATCATATAAGCATAATATGGCTAATAATATGAGTTAGAGTGATAATACTAAGAGTAGTGAGTACAGTAATTCTCATTCCATCGATCACATAAGCATAATATGGCTAATAATATGAGTTAGATTGATAATAATAGCAGTAATAAGTACAGTAATTGTCGTTCTATCGATAATATAAGCATAATATGGCTAATAATATGAGTTAGATTGATAATAATAAGTGTAATAAGTATAGTAATTGTCGTTCTATCGATCATAATTGCATAATATGGTTAATAATATGAGTTAGATTGATAATAATAAGAGCAATGAGTATAGTAATTGTCGTACTATCGATCATATAAGCATAATATGGCTAATAATATGAGTTAGATTGATAATAATAAGTGTAAAAAGTAGAGTAATTGTCGTTCGATCGATCATATCTGCATAATATGGTTAATAATATGAGTTAGATTGATAATAATAAGAGTAATGAGTATAGTAATTGTCGTACTATCGATCATATAAGCATAATATGGCTAATAATGTGAGTTAGATTGATAATAATAAGAGTAATAGGTATAGTAATTGTCGTTCTATCGATCATATAAGCATAATATGGCTAATAATATGAGTCAGGTTGATAATAATAACAGTAATAAGTATAGTAATTGTCGCTCTATCGATAATATAAGCATAATTTTTCTAATAATATGAGTTAGATTGATAATACTAAGAGTAGTGAGTATAGTAATTCTCGTTCTATCGATCATATAATTATAATATGGCTAATAATATGAGTTAGATTGATAATAATAAGAGTAATAAGTACAGTAATTGTCGTTCTATCGATCATATAAACATAATAAGGCTAATAATATGAGTTAGAGTGATAATACTAAGAGTAGTGAGTATAGTAATTCTCATTCTATCGATCATATAAGCATAATATGGCTAATAATATGAGTTAGATTGATAATAATAAGAGTAATAAGTATAGTAATTGTCGTTCTATCGATAATATAAGCATAATATGGCTAGTAATATGAGTTAGATAGATAATAATAAGAGTAATGAGTATAGTAATTGTGGTTCTATCGATCATATCTGCATAATATGGTTAATAATATGAGTTAGATTCATAATAATAACAGTAATAAGTATAGTAATTGTCGTTCTATCGATCATTTAAGCATAATATGGCTAATAATATGAGTTAGATTGATAATAATAAGAGTAATAAGTATAGTAATTGTCGTTCTATCGATCATTTAACCATAATATGGCTAATAATATGAGTTAGATTGATAATAATAAGAGTAATAAGTATAGTAATTGTCGTTCTATCGATCATATAAGCATAATATGGTTAATAATATGAGTTAGAATGATAATAATAAGAGTAATAAGTATAGTAATTGTCGTTCTATCGGTCATTTAAGCATAATATGGCTAATAATATGAGTCAGATTGATAATAATAACAGTAATAAGTATACTAATTGTCGTTCTATCGATAATATAAGCATAATATGGCTAATAATATGAGTTAGATTGATAATACTAAGAGTAGTGAGTAGAGTAATTCTCGTTCTATCGATCATATAATCATAATATGGTTAATAATATGAGTTAGATTGAAAATACTAAGAGTAGTGAGTTTAGTAATTATCGTCCTATCGATCATATAAGCATAATATGGCTAATAATATGAGTTAGATGGATAATAATAAGAGTAGTAAGTATAGTATTTGTCGTTCTATCGATCATATAAGCATAATATGGCTAATAATACGAGTTAGATTGATAATAATAAGAGTAATAAATATAGTAATTGTCGTTCTATCGATCATTTAACCATAATATGGCTAATAATATGAGTTAGATTGATAATAATAAGAGTAATAAGTATAGTAATTGTCGTACTATCGATCATATAAGCATAATATGGCTAATAATATGAGTTAGATTGATAATAATAAGTGTAATAAGTATAGTAATTGTCGTTCTATCGATCATAATTGCATAATATGGTTAATAATATGAGTTAGATTAATAATAATAAGAGCAATGAGTATAGTAATTGTCGTACTATCGATCATATAAGCATAATATGGCTAATAATATGAGTTAGATTGATAATAATAAGAGTAATGAGTATAGTAATTGTAGCTCTATCGATCATATCTGCCTAATATGGTTAATAATATGAGTTAGAATGATAATAATAAGAGTAATAAGTATAGTATTTGTCGTTCTATCGATCATATCTGCATAATATGGTTAATAATATGAGTTAGATTGATAATAGTGAGTGTAATAAGTATAGTGAATGTCGTTCTATCGATCATATCAGCATAATACGGGTAATAATATGAGTTGGATTGATACTAATAAGAGTAATGAGTATAGTAATTGTAGGTCTATCGATCATATAAGCATAATATGGCTAATAATATGAGTCAGATTCATAATAATAACAGTAATAAGTATACTAATTGTCGTTCTATCGCTCATATAAGCACAATATGGCTAATAATATGAGTTAGATTGATAATAATAAGAGTAATAAGTATAGTATTTGTCGTTCTATCGATCATATAAGCATAATATGGCTAATAATGTGAGTTAGATTGATAATAGTGAGTGCAATAAATATAGTAATTGTCGTTCTATCGCCCATATAAGCACAATATGGCTAATAATATGAGTTAGATTGATAATAATAAGCGTAATAAGTATAGTAATTGTCGTTCTATCGATCATATAAGCATAATATGGCTAATTATATGAGTTAGATTGATAATAATAACAGTAATAAGTATAGTAATTGTCGTTCTATCGATAATATAAGCATAATATGGCTAATAATATGAGTTAGATTGATAATAATAAGAGTAATAAGTATAGTAATTCTCGTTCTGTCGATCATATAAGGATAATATGGCTAATAATATGAGTTAGATTGATAATAATAAGAGTAGTGAGTATAGTAATTGTAGTTCTATCGATCATTTAAGCATAATATGGCTAATAATATGAGTTAGATTCATAATAATAAGAGTAATAAGTATAGTAATTGTCGTTCTATCGATCATATAAGCATAATATGGCTAATAATATGAGTTAGATTGATAACAATAAGAGTAATAAGTATAGTAATTGTCGTTCTCGCGATCATATAAGCATAATATGGCTAATAATATGAGTTAGAGTGATAATACTAAGAGTAGTGAGTACAGTAATTCTCATTCCATCGATCACATAAGCATAATATGGCTAATAATATGAGTTAGATTGATAATAATAGCAGTAATAAGTACAGTAATTGTCGTTCTATCGATAATATAAGCATAATATGGCTAATAATATGAGTTAGATTGATAATACTAAGAGTAGTGAGTACAGTAATTCTCGTTCTATCGATCATATAAGCATAATATGGCTAATAATATGAGTTAGATTGATAATAATAAGAGTAATGAGTATAGTAATTGTAGTTCTATCGATCATTGAAGCATAATATGGCTAATAATATGAGTTAGATTGATAATACTAAGAGTAGTGAGTAGAGTAATTCTCGTTCTATCGATCATATAATCATAATATGGTTAATAATATGAGTTAGATTGAAAATACTAAGAGTAGTGAGTTTAGTAATTATCGTCCTATCGATCATATAAGCATAATATGGCTAATAATATGAGTTAGATGGATAATAATAAGAGTAGTAAGTATAGTATTTGTCGTTCTATCGATCATATAAGCATAATATGGCTAATAATACGAGTTAGATTGATAATAATAAGAGTAATAAATATAGTAATTGTCGTTCTATCGATCATTTAACCATAATATGGCTAATAATATGAGTTAGATTGATAATAATAAGAGTAATAAGTATAGTAATTGTCGTACTATCGATCATATAAGCATAATATGGCTAATAATATGAGTTAGATTGATAATAATAAGTGTAATAAGTATAGTAATTGTCGTTCTATCGATCATAATTGCATAATATGGTTAATAATATGAGTTAGATTAATAATAATAAGAGCAATGAGTATAGTAATTGTCGTACTATCGATCATATAAGCATAATATGGCTAATAATATGAGTTAGATTGATAATAATAAGAGTAATGAGTATAGTAATTGTAGCTCTATCGATCATATCTGCCTAATATGGTTAATAATATGAGTTAGAATGATAATAATAAGAGTAATAAGTATAGTATTTGTCGTTCTATCGATCATATCTGCATAATATGGTTAATAATATGAGTTAGATTGATAATAGTGAGTGTAATAAGTATAGTGAATGTCGTTCTATCGATCATATCAGCATAATACGGGTAATAATATGAGTTGGATTGATACTAATAAGAGTAATGAGTATAGTAATTGTAGGTCTATCGATCATATAAGCATAATATGGCTAATAATATGAGTCAGATTCATAATAATAACAGTAATAAGTATACTAATTGTCGTTCTATCGCTCATATAAGCACAATATGGCTAATAATATGAGTTAGATTGATAATAATAAGAGTAATAAGTATAGTATTTGTCGTTCTATCGATCATATAAGCATAATATGGCTAATAATGTGAGTTAGATTGATAATAGTGAGTGCAATAAATATAGTAATTGTCGTTCTATCGCCCATATAAGCACAATATGGCTAATAATATGAGTTAGATTGATAATAATAAGCGTAATAAGTATAGTAATTGTCGTTCTATCGATCATATAAGCATAATATGGCTAATTATATGAGTTAGATTGATAATAATAACAGTAATAAGTATAGTAATTGTCGTTCTATCGATAATATAAGCATAATATGGCTAATAATATGAGTTAGATTGATAATAATAAGAGTAATAAGTATAGTAATTCTCGTTCTGTCGATCATATAAGGATAATATGGCTAATAATATGAGTTAGATTGATAATAATAAGAGTAGTGAGTATAGTAATTGTAGTTCTATCGATCATTTAAGCATAATATGGCTAATAATATGAGTTAGATTCATAATAATAAGAGTAATAAGTATAGTAATTGTCGTTCTATCGATCATATAAGCATAATATGGCTAATAATATGAGTTAGATTGATAACAATAAGAGTAATAAGTATAGTAATTGTCGTTCTCGCGATCATATAAGCATAATATGGCTAATAATATGAGTTAGAGTGATAATACTAAGAGTAGTGAGTACAGTAATTCTCATTCCATCGATCACATAAGCATAATATGGCTAATAATATGAGTTAGATTGATAATAATAGCAGTAATAAGTACAGTAATTGTCGTTCTATCGATAATATAAGCATAATATGGCTAATAATATGAGTTAGATTGATAATACTAAGAGTAGTGAGTACAGTAATTCTCGTTCTATCGATCATATAAGCATAATATGGCTAATAATATGAGTTAGATTGATAATAATAAGAGTAATGAGTATAGTAATTGTAGTTCTATCGATCATTGAAGCATAATATGGCTAATAATATGAGTTAGATTGATAATAATAAGAGTAATGAGTATAGTAATTGTAGTCCTATCGATCATATCTGCATAATATGGCTAATAATATGAGTTAGATTGATAATAATAACAGTAATAAGTATAGTAATTGTCGTTCTATTGATAATATAACCATAATATGGCTAATAATATGAGTTAGATTGATAATACTAAGAGTAGTGAGTATAGTAATTCTCGTTCTATCGATCATATCTGCATAATATGGTTAATAATATGAGTTAGATTCATAATAATAACAGTAATAAGTATAGTAATTGTCGTTCTATCGATAATATAACCATAATATGGCTAATAATATGAGTTAGATTGATAATACTAAGAGTAGTGAGTATAGTAATTCTCGTTCTATCGATCATATCTGCATAATATGGTTAATAATATGAGTTAGATTCATAATAATAACAGTAATAAGTATAGTAATTGTCGTTCTATCGATAATATAACCATAATATGGCTAATAATATGAGTTAGATTGATAATACTAAGAGTAGTGAGTATAGTATTTCTCGTTCTATCGATCATATAAGCATAATATGGCTAATAATATGAGTTAGATTGATAATAATAAGAGTAATAAGTACAGTAATTGTCGTTCTATCGATCATATAAGCATAATATGGCTAATAATACGAGTTAGATTGATAATAATAAGAGTAATAAATATAGTAATTGTCGTTCTATCGATCATTTAACCATAATATGGCTAATAATATGAGTTAGATTGATAATAATAAGAGTAATAAGTATAGTAATTGTCGTTCTATCGATAATATAAGCATAATATGGCTAATAATATGAGTTAGATTGATAATACTAAGGGTAGTGACTATAGTAATTCTCGTTCTCTCGATCATATAAGCATAATATGGCTAATAATATGAGTTGGATTGATAATAATAAGAGTAATGAGTATAGTAATTGTCGTTCTATCGATCATATCTGCATAATATGGTTAATAATATGAGTTAGATTGATAATAGTGAGTGTAATAAATATAGTAATTGTCGTTCTATCGCTCATATAAGCACAATATGGCTAATAATATGAGTTAGATTGATAATAATAAGAGTAATAAGTATAGTAATTGTCGTTCTATCGATCATATAAGCATAATATGGCTAATAATATGAGTTAGATTGATAATAATAAGTGTAATAAGTATAGTAATTATCGTTCTATCGATCATAATTGCATAATATGGTTAATAATATGAGTTAGATTAATAATAATAAGAGCAATGAGTATAGTAATTGTCGTACTATCGATCATATAAGCATAATAAGGCTAATAATATGAGTTAGAGTGATAATACTAAGAGTAGTGAGTATAGTAATTCTCATTCTATCGATCATATAAGCATAATATGGCTAATAATATGAGTTAAATTGATAATAATAACAGTAATAAGTATAGTAATTGTCGTTCTATCGATCATATCTGCATAATATGGTTAATAATATGAGTTAGATTCATAATAATAACAGTAATAAGTATAGTAATTGTCGTTCTATCGATAATATAACCATAATATGGCTAATAATATGAGTTAGATTGATAATACTAAGAGTAGTGAGTATAGTATTTCTCGTTCTATCGATCATATAAGCATAATATGGCTAATAATATGAGTTAGATTGATAATAATAAGAGTAATAAGTACAGTAATTGTCGTTCTATCGATCATATAAGCATAATATGGCTAATAATACGAGTTAGATTGATAATAATAAGAGTAATAAATATAGTAATTGTCGTTCTATCGATCATTTAACCATAATATGGCTAATAATATGAGTTAGATTGATAATAATAAGAGTAATAAGTATAGTAATTGTCGTTCTATCGATAATATAAGCATAATATGGCTAATAATATGAGTTAGATTGATAATACTAAGGGTAGTGACTATAGTAATTCTCGTTCTCTCGATCATATAAGCATAATATGGCTAATAATATGAGTTGGATTGATAATAATAAGAGTAATGAGTATAGTAATTGTCGTTCTATCGATCATATCTGCATAATATGGTTAATAATATGAGTTAGATTGATAATAGTGAGTGTAATAAATATAGTAATTGTCGTTCTATCGCTCATATAAGCACAATATGGCTAATAATATGAGTTAGATTGATAATAATAAGAGTAATAAGTATAGTAATTGTCGTTCTATCGATCATATAAGCATAATATGGCTAATAATATGAGTTAGATTGATAATAATAAGTGTAATAAGTATAGTAATTATCGTTCTATCGATCATAATTGCATAATATGGTTAATAATATGAGTTAGATTAATAATAATAAGAGCAATGAGTATAGTAATTGTCGTACTATCGATCATATAAGCATAATATGGCTAATAATATGAGTTAGAGTGATAATACTAAGAGTAGTGAGTATAGTAATTCTCATTCTATCGATCATATAAGCATAATATGGCTAATAATATGAGTTAAATTGATAATAATAACAGTAATAAGTATAGTAATTGTCGTTCTATCGATAATATAAGCATAATATGGCTAGTAATATGAGTTAGATTCATAATAATAAGAGTAATAAGTATAGTAATTGTCGTTCTATCGATCATATAAGCATAATATGGCTAATAATATGAGTTAGATTTATAATAATAAGAGTAATAAGTATAGTAATTGTCGTTCTATCGATCATATAAGCACAATATGGCTAATAATATGAGTTAGATTGATAATAATAAGAGTAATAATAATAGTAATTGTCGTTATATCGATCATATAACCATAATATGGCTAATAGCATGAGTTAGATTGATAATAATAAGAGTAATGAGTATAGTAATTGTCGTTCTATCGATCATATCTGCATAATATGGTAAATAATATGAGTTAGATTGATAATAGTGAGTGTAATAAATATAGTAATTGTCGTTCTATCGCTCATATAAGCACAATATGGCTAATAATATGAGTTAGATTGATAATAATAAGAGTAATAAGTATAGTAATTGCCGTTCTATCGATCATATAAGCATAATATGGCTAATAATATGAGTTAGATTGATAATAATAAGTGTAATAAGTATAGTAATTGTCGTTCTATCGATCATAATTGCATAATATGGTTAATAATATGAGTTAGATTGATAATAATAAGAGCAATGAGTATAGTAATTGTCGTACTATCGATCATATAAGCATAATATGGCTAATAATATGAGTTAGATTGATAATAATAAGTGTAAAAAGTAGAGTAATTGTCGTTCGATCGATCATATCTGCATAATATGGTTAATAATATGAGTTAGATTGATAATAATAAGAGTAATGAGTATAGTAATTGTCGTACTATCGATCATATAAGCATAATATGGCTAATAATGTGAGTTAGATTGATAATAATAAGAGTAATAGGTATAGTAATTGTCGTTCTATCGATCATATAAGCATAATATGGCTAATAATATGAGTCAGGTTGATAATAATAACAGTAATAAGTATAGTAATTGTCGCTCTATCGATAATATAAGCATAATTTTTCTAATAATATGAGTTAGATTGATAATACTAAGAGTAGTGAGTATAGTAATTCTCGTTCTATCGATCATATAATTATAATATGGCTAATAATATGAGTTAGATTGATAATAATAAGAGTAATAAGTACAGTAATTGTCGTTCTATCGATCATATAAACATAATAAGGCTAATAATATGAGTTAGAGTGATAATACTAAGAGTAGTGAGTATAGTAATTCTCATTCTATCGATCATATAAGCATAATATGGCTAATAATATGAGTTAGATTGATAATAATAAGAGTAATAAGTATAGTAATTGTCGTTCTATCGATAATATAAGCATAATATGGCTAGTAATATGAGTTAGATAGATAATAATAAGAGTAATGAGTATAGTAATTGTGGTTCTATCGATCATATCTGCATAATATGGTTAATAATATGAGTTAGATTCATAATAATAACAGTAATAAGTATAGTAATTGTCGTTCTATCGATCATTTAAGCATAATATGGCTAATAATATGAGTTAGATTGATAATAATAAGAGTAATAAGTATAGTAATTGTCGTTCTATCGATCATTTAACCATAATATGGCTAATAATATGAGTTAGATTGATAATAATAAGAGTAATAAGTATAGTAATTGTCGTTCTATCGATCATATAAGCATAATATGGTTAATAATATGAGTTAGAATGATAATAATAAGAGTAATAAGTATAGTAATTGTCGTTCTATCGGTCATTTAAGCATAATATGGCTAATAATATGAGTCAGATTGATAATAATAACAGTAATAAGTATACTAATTGTCGTTCTATCGATAATATAAGCATAATATGGCTAATAATATGAGTTAGATTGATAATACTAAGAGTAGTGAGTAGAGTAATTCTCGTTCTATCGATCATATAATCATAATATGGTTAATAATATGAGTTAGATTGAAAATACTAAGAGTAGTGAGTTTAGTAATTATCGTCCTATCGATCATATAAGCATAATATGGCTAATAATATGAGTTAGATGGATAATAATAAGAGTAGTAAGTATAGTATTTGTCGTTCTATCGATCATATAAGCATAATATGGCTAATAATACGAGTTAGATTGATAATAATAAGAGTAATAAATATAGTAATTGTCGTTCTATCGATCATTTAACCATAATATGGCTAATAATATGAGTTAGATTGATAATAATAAGAGTAATAAGTATAGTAATTGTCGTACTATCGATCATATAAGCATAATATGGCTAATAATATGAGTTAGATTGATAATAATAAGTGTAATAAGTATAGTAATTGTCGTTCTATCGATCATAATTGCATAATATGGTTAATAATATGAGTTAGATTAATAATAATAAGAGCAATGAGTATAGTAATTGTCGTACTATCGATCATATAAGCATAATATGGCTAATAATATGAGTTAGATTGATAATAATAAGAGTAATGAGTATAGTAATTGTAGCTCTATCGATCATATCTGCCTAATATGGTTAATAATATGAGTTAGAATGATAATAATAAGAGTAATAAGTATAGTATTTGTCGTTCTATCGATCATATCTGCATAATATGGTTAATAATATGAGTTAGATTGATAATAGTGAGTGTAATAAGTATAGTGAATGTCGTTCTATCGATCATATCAGCATAATACGGGTAATAATATGAGTTGGATTGATACTAATAAGAGTAATGAGTATAGTAATTGTAGGTCTATCGATCATATAAGCATAATATGGCTAATAATATGAGTCAGATTCATAATAATAACAGTAATAAGTATACTAATTGTCGTTCTATCGCTCATATAAGCACAATATGGCTAATAATATGAGTTAGATTGATAATAATAAGAGTAATAAGTATAGTATTTGTCGTTCTATCGATCATATAAGCATAATATGGCTAATAATGTGAGTTAGATTGATAATAGTGAGTGCAATAAATATAGTAATTGTCGTTCTATCGCCCATATAAGCACAATATGGCTAATAATATGAGTTAGATTGATAATAATAAGCGTAATAAGTATAGTAATTGTCGTTCTATCGATCATATAAGCATAATATGGCTAATTATATGAGTTAGATTGATAATAATAACAGTAATAAGTATAGTAATTGTCGTTCTATCGATAATATAAGCATAATATGGCTAATAATATGAGTTAGATTGATAATAATAAGAGTAATAAGTATAGTAATTCTCGTTCTGTCGATCATATAAGGATAATATGGCTAATAATATGAGTTAGATTGATAATAATAAGAGTAGTGAGTATAGTAATTGTAGTTCTATCGATCATTTAAGCATAATATGGCTAATAATATGAGTTAGATTCATAATAATAAGAGTAATAAGTATAGTAATTGTCGTTCTATCGATCATATAAGCATAATATGGCTAATAATATGAGTTAGATTGATAACAATAAGAGTAATAAGTATAGTAATTGTCGTTCTCGCGATCATATAAGCATAATATGGCTAATAATATGAGTTAGAGTGATAATACTAAGAGTAGTGAGTACAGTAATTCTCATTCCATCGATCACATAAGCATAATATGGCTAATAATATGAGTTAGATTGATAATAATAGCAGTAATAAGTACAGTAATTGTCGTTCTATCGATAATATAAGCATAATATGGCTAATAATATG
The DNA here is from genome assembly GCF_050947335.1 of Megachile rotundata. NCBI lineage: Eukaryota > Metazoa > Arthropoda > Insecta > Hymenoptera > Megachilidae > Megachile > Megachile rotundata. Next base: position 165,483 of record NW_027473450.1, on the reverse strand, counting down.
AGTTAGATTGATAATACTAAGAGTAGTGAGTACAGTAATTCTCGTTCTATCGATCATATAAGCATAATATGGCTAATAATATGAGTTAGATTGATAATAATAAGAGTAATGAGTATAGTAATTGTAGTTCTATCGATCATTGAAGCATAATATGGCTAATAATATGAGTTAGATTGATAATAATAAGAGTAATGAGTATAGTAATTGTCGTTCTATCGATCATATAAGCATAATATGGCTAATAATATGAGTTAGATTGATAATAATAAGTGTAATAAGTATAGTAATTGTCGTTCTATCGATCATAATTGCATAATATGGTTAATAATATGAGTTAGATTAATAATAATAAGAGCAATGAGTATAGTAATTGTCGTACTATCGATCATATAAGCATAATATGGCTAATAATATGAGTTAGATTGATAATAATAAGAGTAATGAGTATAGTAATTGTAGCTCTATCGATCATATCTGCCTAATATGGTTAATAATATGAGTTAGAGTGATAATACTAAGAGTAGTGAGTATAGTAATTCTCATTCTATCGATCATATAAGCATAATATGGCTAATAATATGAGTTATATTGATAATAATAACAGTAATAAGTATAGTAATTGTCGTTCTATCGATAATATAAGCATAATATGGCTAGTAATATGAGTTAGATTCATAATAATAAGAGTAATAAGTATAGTAATTGTCGTTCTATCGATCATATAAGCATAATATGGCTAATAATATGAGTTAGATTTATAATAATAAGAGTAATAAGTATAGTAATTGTCGTTCTATCGATCATATAAGCACAATATGGCTAATAATATGAGTTAGATTGATAATAATAAGAGTAATAATAATAGTAATTGTCGTTATATCGATCATATAACCATAATATGGCTAATAGCATGAGTTAGATTGATAATAATAAGAGTAATGAGTATAGTAATTGTCGTTCTATCGATCATATCTGCATAATATGGTAAATAATATGAGTTAGATTGATAATAGTGAGTGTAATAAATATAGTAATTGTCGTTCTATCGCTCATATAAGCACAATATGGCTAATAATATGAGTTAGATTGATAATAATAAGAGTAATAAGTATAGTAATTGTCGTTCTATCGATCATAATTGCATAATATGGTTAATAATATGAGATAGATTAATAATAATAAGAGCAATGAGTATAGTAATTGTCGTACTATCGATCATATAAGCATAATATGGCTAATAATATGAGTTAGATTGATAATAATAAGAGTAATGAGTATAGTAATTGTAGCTCTATCGATCATATCTGCCTAATATGGTTAATAATATGAGTTAGAATGATAATAATAAGAGTAATAAGTATAGTAATTGTCGTTCTATCGATCATATCTGCATAATATGGTTAATAATATGAGTTAGATTGATAATAGCAAGTGTAATAAGTATAGTGAATGTCGTTCTATCGATCATATCAGCATAATACGGGTAATAATATGAGTTGGATTGATACTAATAAGAGTAATGAGTATAGTAATTGTAGGTCTATCGATCATATAAGCATAATTTTTCTAATAATATGAGTTAGATTGATAATACTAAGAGTAGTGAGTATAGTAATTCTCGTTCTATCGATCATATAATTATAATATGGCTAATAATATGAGTTAGATTGATAATAATAAGAGTAATAAGTACAGTAATTGTCGTTCTATCGATCATATAAACATAATAAGGCTAATAATATGAGTTAGAGTGATAATACTAAGAGTAGTGAGTATAGTAATTCTCATTCTATCGATCATATAAGCATAATATGGCTAATAATATGAGTTAAATTGATAATAATAACAGTAATAAGTATAGTAATTGTCGTTCTATCGATAATATAAGCATAATATGGCTAGTAATATGAGTTAGATTCATAATAATAAGAGTAATAAGTATAGTAATTGTCGTTCTATCGATCATATAAGCATAATATGGCTAATAATATGAGTTAGATTTATAATAATAAGAGTAATAAGTATAGTAATTGTCGTTCTATCGATCATATAAGCACAATATGGCTAATAATATGAGTTAGATTGATAATAATAAGAGTAATAATAATAGTAATTGTCGTTATATCGATCATATAACCATAATATGGCTAATAGCATGAGTTAGATTGATAATAATAAGAGTAATGAGTATAGTAATTGTCGTTCTATCGATCATATCTGCATAATATGGTAAATAATATGAGTTAGATTGATAATAGTGAGTGTAATAAATATAGTAATTGTCGTTCTATCGCTCATATAAGCACAATATGGCTAATAATATGAGTTAGATTGATAATAATAAGAGTAATAAGTATAGTAATTGCCGTTCTATCGATCATATAAGCATAATATGGCTAATAATATGAGTTAGATTGATAATAATAAGTGTAATAAGTATAGTAATTGTCGTTCTATCGATCATAATTGCATAATATGGTTAATAATATGAGTTAGATTGATAATAATAAGAGCAATGAGTATAGTAATTGTCGTACTATCGATCATATAAGCATAATATGGCTAATAATATGAGTTAGATTGATAATAATAAGTGTAAAAAGTAGAGTAATTGTCGTTCGATCGATCATATCTGCATAATATGGTTAATAATATGAGTTAGATTGATAATAATAAGAGTAATGAGTATAGTAATTGTCGTACTATCGATCATATAAGCATAATATGGCTAATAATGTGAGTTAGATTGATAATAATAAGAGTAATAGGTATAGTAATTGTCGTTCTATCGATCATATAAGCATAATATGGCTAATAATATGAGTCAGGTTGATAATAATAACAGTAATAAGTATAGTAATTGTCGTTCTATCGATAATATAAGCATAATTTTTCTAATAATATGAGTTAGATTGATAATACTAAGAGTAGTGAGTATAGTAATTCTCGTTCTATCGATCATATAATTATAATATGGCTAATAATATGAGTTAGATTGATAATAATAAGAGTAATAAGTACAGTAATTGTCGTTCTATCGATCATATAAACATAATAAGGCTAATAATATGAGTTAGAGTGATAATACTAAGAGTAGTGAGTATAGTAATTCTCATTCTATCGATCATATAAGCATAATATGGCTAATAATATGAGTTAGATTAATAATAATAAGAGTAATAAGTATAGTAATTGTCGTTCTATCGATAATATAAGCATAATATGGCTAGTAATATGAGTTAGATAGATAATAATAAGAGTAATGAGTATAGTAATTGTGGTTCTATCGATCATATCTGCATAATATGGTTAATAATATGAGTTAGATTCATAATAATAACAGTAATAAGTATAGTAATTGTCGTTCTATCGATCATTTAAGCATAATATGGCTAATAATATGAGTTAGATTGATAATAATAAGAGTAATAAGTATAGTAATTGTCGTTCTATCGATCATTTAACCATAATATGGCTAATAATATGAGTTAGATTGATAATAATAAGAGTAATAAGTATAGTAATTGTCGTTCTATCGATCATATAAGCATAATATGGTTAATAATATGAGTTAGAATGATAATAATAAGAGTAATAAGTATAGTAATTGTCGTTCTATCGGTCATTTAAGCATAATATGGCTAATAATATGAGTCAGATTGATAATAATAACAGTAATAAGTATACTAATTGTCGTTCTATCGATAATATAAGCATAATATGGCTAATAATATGAGTTAGATTGATAATACTAAGAGTAGTGAGTAGAGTAATTCTCGTTCTATCGATCATATAATCATAATATGGCTAATAATATGAGTTAGATTGAAAATACTAAGAGTAGTGAGTTTAGTAATTATCGTCCTATCGATCATATAAGCATAATATGGCTAATAATATGAGTTAGATGGATAATAATAAGAGTAGTAAGTATAGTATTTGTCGTTCTATCGATCATATAAGCATAATATGGCTAATAATACGAGTTAGATTGATAATAATAAGAGTAATAAATATAGTAATTGTCGTTCTGTCGATCATTTAACCATAATATGGCTAATAATATGAGTTAGATTGATAATAATAAGAGTAATAAGTATAGTAATTGTCGTACTATCGATCATATAAGCATAATATGGCTAATAATATGAGTTAGATTGATAATAATAAGTGTAATAAGTATAGTAATTGTCGTTCTATCGATCATAATTGCATAATATGGTTAATAATATGAGTTAGATTAATAATAATAAGAGCAATGAGTATAGTAATTGTCGTACTATCGATCATATAAGCATAATATGGCTAATAATATGAGTTAGATTGATAATAATAAGAGTAATGAGTATAGTAATTGTAGCTCTATCGATCATATCTGCCTAATATGGTTAATAATATGAGTTAGAATGATAATAATAAGAGTAATAAGTATAGTATTTGTCGTTCTATCGATCATATCTGCAAAATATGGTTAATAATATGAGTTAGATTGATAATAGTGAGTGTAATAAGTATAGTGAATGTCGTTCTATCGATCATATCAGCATAATACGGGTAATAATATGAGTTGGATTGATACTAATAAGAGTAATGAGTATAGTAATTGTAGGTCTATCGATCATATAAGCATAATATGGCTAATAATATGAGTCAGATTCATAATAATAACAGTAATAAGTATACTAATTGTCGTTCTATCGCTCATATAAGCACAATATGGCTAATAATATGAGTTAGATTGATAATAATAAGAGTAATAAGTATAGTATTTGTCGTTCTATCGATCATATAAGCATAATATGGCTAATAATGTGAGTTAGATTGATAATAGTGAGTGCAATAAATATAGTAATTGTCGTTCTATCGCTCATATAAGCACAATATGGCTAATAATATGAGTTAGATTGATAATAATAAGCGTAATAAGTATAGTAATTGTCGTTCTATCGATCATATAAGCATAATATGGCTAATTATATGAGTTAGATTGATAATAATAACAGTAATAAGTATAGTAATTGTCGTTCTATCGATAATATAAGCATAATATGGCTAATAATATGAGTTAGATTGATAATAATAAGAGTAATAAGTATAGTAATTCTCGTTCTGTCGATCATATAAGGATAATATGGCTAATAATATGAGTTAGATTGATAATAATAAGAGTAGTGAGTATAGTAATTGTAGTTCTATCGATCATTTAAGCATAATATGGCTAATAATATGAGTTAGATTCATAATAATAAGAGTAATAAGTATAGTAATTGTCGTTCTATCGATCATATAAGCATAATATGGCTAATAATATGAGTTAGATTGATAACAATAAGAGTAATAAGTATAGTAATTGTCGTTCTCGCGATCATATAAGCATAATATGGCTAATAATATGAGTTAGAGTGATAATACTAAGAGTAGTGAGTACAGTAATTCTCATTCCATCGATCACATAAGCATAATATGGCTAATAATATGAGTTAGATTGATAATAATAGCAGTAATAAGTACAGTAATTGTCGTTCTATCGATAATATAAGCATAATATGGCTAATAATATGAGTTAGATTGATAATACTAAGAGTAGTGAGTACAGTAATTCTCGTTCTATCGATCATATAAGCATAATATGGCTAATAATATGAGTTAGATTGATAATAATAAGAGTAATGAGTATAGTAATTGTAGTTCTATCGATCATTGAAGCATAATATGGCTAATAATATGAGTTAGATTGATAATAATAAGAGTAATGAGTATAGTAATTGTCGTTCTATCGATCATATAAGCATAATATGGCTAATAATATGAGTTAGATTGATAATAATAAGTGTAATAAGTATAGTAATTGTCGTTCTATCGATCATAATTGCATAATATGGTTAATAATATGAGTTAGATTAATAATAATAAGAGCAATGAGTATAGTAATTGTCGTACTATCGATCATATAAGCATAATATGGCTAATAATATGAGTTAGATTGATAATAATAAGAGTAATGAGTATAGTAATTGTAGCTCTATCGATCATATCTGCCTAATATGGTTAATAATATGAGTTAGAGTGATAATACTAAGAGTAGTGAGTATAGTAATTCTCATTCTATCGATCATATAAGCATAATATGGCTAATAATATGAGTTATATTGATAATAATAACAGTAATAAGTATAGTAATTGTCGTTCTATCGATAATATAAGCATAATATGGCTAGTAATATGAGTTAGATTCATAATAATAAGAGTAATAAGTATAGTAATTGTCGTTCTATCGATCATATAAGCATAATATGGCTAATAATATGAGTTAGATTTATAATAATAAGAGTAATAAGTATAGTAATTGTCGTTCTATCGATCATATAAGCACAATATGGCTAATAATATGAGTTAGATTGATAATAATAAGAGTAATAATAATAGTAATTGTCGTTATATCGATCATATAACCATAATATGGCTAATAGCATGAGTTAGATTGATAATAATAAGAGTAATGAGTATAGTAATTGTCGTTCTATCGATCATATCTGCATAATATGGTAAATAATATGAGTTAGATTGATAATAGTGAGTGTAATAAATATAGTAATTGTCGTTCTATCGCTCATATAAGCACAATATGGCTAATAATATGAGTTAGATTGATAATAATAAGAGTAATAAGTATAGTAATTGTCGTTCTATCGATCATAATTGCATAATATGGTTAATAATATGAGTTAGATTAATAATAATAAGAGCAATGAGTATAGTAATTGTCGTACTATCGATCATATAAGCATAATATGGCTAATAATATGAGTTAGATTGATAATAATAAGAGTAATGAGTATAGTAATTGTAGCTCTATCGATCATATCTGCCTAATATGGTTAATAATATGAGTTAGAATGATAATAATAAGAGTAATAAGTATAGTAATTGTCGTTCTATCGATCATATCTGCATAATATGGTTAATAATATGAGTTAGATTGATAATAGTAAGTGTAATAAGTATAGTGAATGTCGTTCTATCGATCATATCAGCATAATACGGGTAATAATATGAGTTGGATTGATACTAATAAGAGTAATGAGTATAGTAATTGTAGGTCTATCGATCATATAAGCATAATTTTTCTAATAATATGAGTTAGATTGATAATACTAAGAGTAGTGAGTATAGTAATTCTCGTTCTATCGATCATATAATTATAATATGGCTAATAATATGAGTTAGATTGATAATAATAAGAGTAATAAGTACAGTAATTGTCGTTCTATCGATCATATAAACATAATAAGGCTAATAATATGAGTTAGAGTGATAATACTAAGAGTAGTGAGTATAGTAATTCTCATTCTATCGATCATATAAGCATAATATGGCTAATAATATGAGTTAGATTGATAATAATAAGAGTAATAAGTATAGTAATTGTCGTTCTATCGATAATATAAGCATAATATGGCTAGTAATATGAGTTAGATAGATAATAATAAGAGTAATGAGTATAGTAATTGTGGTTCTATCGATCATATCTGCATAATATGGTTAATAATATGAGATAGATTCATAATAATAACAGTAATAAGAATAGTAATTGTCGTTCTATCGATCATTTAAGCATAATATGGCTAATAATATGAGTTAGATTGATAATAATAAGAGTAATAAGTATAGTAATTGTCGTTCTATCGATCATTTAACCATAATATGGCTAATAATATGAGTTAGATTGATAATAATAAGAGTAATAAGTATAGTAATTGTCGTTCTATCGATCATATAAGCATAATATGGTTAATAATATGAGTTAGAATGATAATAATAAGAGTAATAAGTATAGTAATTGTCGTTCTATCGGTCATTTAAGCATAATATGGCTAATAATATGAGTCAGATTGATAATAATAACAGTAATAAGTATACTAATTGTCGTTCTATCGATAATATAAGCATAATATGGCTAATAATATGAGTTAGATTGATAATACTAAGAGTAGTGAGTAGAGTAATTCTCGTTCTATCGATCATATAATCATAATATGGCTAATAATATGAGTTAGATTGAAAATACTAAGAGTAGTGAGTTTAGTAATTATCGTCCTATCGATCATATAAGCATAATATGGCTAATAATATGAGTTAGATGGATAATAATAAGAGTAGTAAGTATAGTATTTGTCGTTCTATCGATCATATAAGCATAATATGGCTAATAATACGAGTTAGATTGGTAATAATAAGAGTAATAAATATAGTAATTGTCGTTCTATCGATCATTTAACCATAATATGGCTAATAATATGAGTTAGATTGATAATAATAAGAGTAATAAGTATAGTAATTGTCGTACTATCGATCATATAAGCATAATATGGCTAATAATATGAGTTAGATTGATAATAATAAGTGTAATAAGTATAGTAATTGTCGTTCTATCGATCATAATTGCATAATATGGTTAATAATATGAGTTAGATTAATAATAATAAGAGCAATGAGTATAGTAATTGTCGTACTATCGATCATATAAGCATAATATGGCTAATAATATGAGTTAGATTGATAATAATAAGAGTAATGAGTATAGTAATTGTAGCTCTATCGATCATATCTGCCTAATATGGTTAATAATATGAGTTAGAATGATAATAATAAGAGTAATAAGTATAGTATTTGTCGTTCTATCGATCATATCTGCATAATATGGTTAATAATATGAGTTAGATTGATAATAGTGAGTGTAATAAGTATAGTGAATGTCGTTCTATCGATCATATCAGCATAATACGGGTAATAATATGAGTTGGATTGATACTAATAAGAGTAATGAGTATAGTAATTGTAGGTCTATCGATCATATAAGCATAATATGGCTAATAATATGAGTCAGATTCATAATAATAACAGTAATAAGTATACTAATTGTCGTTCTATCGCTCATATAAGCACAATATGGCTAATAATATGAGTTAGATTGATAATAATAAGAGTAATAAGTATAGTATTTGTCGTTCTATCGATCATATAAGCATAATATGGCTAATAATGTGAGTTAGATTGATAATAGTGAGTGCAATAAATATAGTAATTGTCGTTCTATCGCTCATATAAGCACAATATGGCTAATAATATGAGTTAGATTGATAATAATAAGCGTAATAAGTATAGTAATTGTCGTTCTATCGATCATATAAGCATAATATGGCTAATTATATGAGTTAGATTGATAATAATAACAGTAATAAGTATAGTAATTGTCGTTCTATCGATAATATAAGCATAATATGGCTAATAATATGAGTTAGATTGATAATAATAAGAGTAATAAGTATAGTAATTCTCGTTCTGTCGATCATATAAGGATAATATGGCTAATAATATGAGTTAGATTGATAATAATAAGAGTAGTGAGTATAGTAATTGTAGTTCTATCGATCATTTAAGCATAATATGGCTAATAATATGAGTTAGATTCATAATAATAAGAGTAATAAGTATAGTAATTGTCGTTCTATCGATCATATAAGCATAATATGGCTAATAATATGAGTTAGATTGATAACAATAAGAGTAATAAGTATAGTAATTGTCGTTCTCGCGATCATATAAGCATAATATGGCTAATAATATGAGTTAGAGTGATAATACTAAGAGTAGTGAGTACAGTAATTCTCATTCCATCGATCACATAAGCATAATATGGCTAATAATATGAGTTAGATTGATAATAATAGCAGTAATAAGTACAGTAATTGTCGTTCTATCGATAATATAAGCATAATATGGCTAATAATATGAGTTAGATTGATAATACTAAGAGTAGTGAGTACAGTAATTCTCGTTCTATCGATCATATAAGCATAATATGGCTAATAATATGAGTTAGATTGATAATAATAAGAGTAATGAGTATAGTAATTGTAGTTCTATCGATCATTGAAGCATAATATGGCTAATAATATGAGTTAGATTGATAATAATAAGAGTAATGAGTATAGTAATTGTCGTTCTATCGATCATATAAGCATAATATGGCTAATAATATGAGTTAGATTGATAATAATAAGTGTAATAAGTATAGTAATTGTCGTTCTATCGATCATAATTGCATAATATGGTTAATAATATGAGTTAGATTAATAATAATAAGAGCAATGAGTATAGTAATTGTCGTACTATCGATCATATAAGCATAATATGGCTAATAATATGAGTTAGATTGATAATAATAAGAGTAATGAGTATAGTAATTGTAGCTCTATCGATCATATCTGCCTAATGTGGTTAATAATATGAGTTAGAGTGATAATACTAAGAGCAGTGAGTATAGTAATTCTCATTCTATCGATCATATAAGCATAATATGGCTAATAATATGAGTTATATTGATAATAATAACAGTAATAAGTATAGTAATTGTCGTTCTATCGATAATATAAGCATAATATGGCTAGTAATATGAGTTAGATTCATAATAATAAGAGTAATAAGTATAGTAATTGTCGTTCTATCGATCATATAAGCATAATATGGCTAATAATATGAGTTAGATTTATAATAATAAGAGTAATAAGTATAGTAATTGTCGTTCTATCGATCATATAAGCACAATATGGCTAATAATATGAGTTAGATTGATAATAATAAGAGTAATAATAATAGTAATTGTCGTTATATCGATCATATAACCATAATATGGCTAATAGCATGAGTTAGATTGATAATAATAAGAGTAATGAGTATAGTAATTGTCGTTCTATCGATCATATCTGCATCATATGGTAAATAATATGAGTTAGATTGATAATAGTGAGTGTAATAAATATAGTAATTGTCGTTCTATCGCTCATATAAGCACAATATGGCTAATAATATGAGTTAGATTGATAATAATAAGAGTAATAAGTATAGTAATTGTCGTTCTATCGATCATAATTGCATAATATGGTTAATAATATGAGTTAGATTAATAATAATAAGAGCAATGAGTATAGTAATTGTCGTACTATCGATCATATAAGCATAATATGGCTAATAATATGAGTTAGATTGATAATAATAAGAGTAATGAGTATAGTAATTGTAGCTCTATCGATCATATCTGCCTAATATGGTTAATAATATGAGTTAGAATGATAATAATAAGAGTAATAAGTATAGTAATTGTCGTTCTATCGATCATATCTGCATAATATGGTTAATAATATGAGTTAGATTGATAATAGTAAGTGTAATAAGTATAGTGAATGTCGTTCTATCGATCATATCAGCATAATACGGGTAATAATATGAGTTGGATTGATACTAATAAGAGTAATGAGTATAGTAATTGTAGGTCTATCGATCATATAAGCATAATATGGCTAATAATATGAGTCAGATTCATAATAATAACAGTAATAAGTATAGTAATTGTCGTTCTATCGCTCATATAAGCACAATATGGCTAATAATATGAGTTAGATTGATAATAATAAGAGTAATAAGTATAGTATTTGTCGTTCTATCGATCATATAAGCATAATATGGCTAATAATGTGAGTTAGATTGATAATAGTGTTGAAGGTGAGGAGATCCGTGGACGAATAAAGTGTCGTAATTAATTATGTACAAAACAGAAAAACTATTTATTCAAGAACGATATAAAATACAATCAGAATTACGTGAGAAGATTATAAAGAGAACAAAATTGAATCGAAACATGCGAACACAAGAAGGAACGAATAATGATGATTAACATCGCTAGATGGAGACAAATGTTAATGCTAATTCGTGTATCGCTCTTATATTACTTTTATCTCCAATACTTCCCCTCGAGACACGCATTATATGCATTAATTCGCACGTTTCAGCAGGAAATCGCTCGAAGTCCAATTCTTTCAGAACACTTCTTGTGTTTAGGCCCTGGAAGTCCCTTGGTCATCATATCTGCAGGCATCTCATCCGTAGAAATATATTCAATTCTCATTTCTCGATTTTTCAAAACTTCTCGTACGAAATGATGTCTTAAATCTATATGTTTGCTTCTGGCCGTAAAAGATGCATTATCTGCCATTCGTTTGGCTCCCAGATTGTCGTTGTACAATACAATATTTGTAAGATTCGAGAATCCCAATTCCTGTAAGAAATTACGTAAATATATAGATTCTTTTGCAGCTTCAGTGACAGCCATATATTCAGCTTCAGTTGATGATAGTGCTACTGTTCTCTGTTTTCTCGCTTCCCATGATATGGCCGCTCCATTTAGGGTGAAAACATATCCGGTAAATGATCGTCTGTCAATCAAACAGTTTCCCCAGTCTGCATCCACGAATCCTTTTATTGTATCAGAATCTGAACAGAAAGAAAGTCCTAAATTCATGGTTCCTTTCAGATAACGCAATACACGTTTAGCAGCTGTCCAATGAATAGACCCAAAACAGTCATTAAATTGACTTAAATATCCAACTGCAAACGCAATATCTGGCCTCGTAGCAACCGCCAGGTACATTAGAGCTCCGACCAATTCTCGATAAGGCAGCTTGAGAATATCACTATCAGGTTCGCCTTCCGGTTTCGTCAGCTTCACATTCGGATCGACAGGAGTACTGACTGGCCTGCATTCGGTCATTCCAAAACGATCCAGAATTTCCCTGATGAAACCCTTTTGATGCATAGTGATATTGTTTTCCCGACGAGCAAATTCGATACCTAAACAGTAGCCAATACTACCAAGGTCCTTAACTTCAAACTCTTGGGAAAGATTCCTCTTCATTGCCGATATCGCCTTAACATTTCTGGAAATTATCAAAATATCATCAACATATACCGTCATCAGCAATAAGTCTTCCCCTTGACCTGCATGATATACACAAGGATCGCTGTGACAATTTGACATTCCATATTTCTTCAGAGCTTTGTCCAATCGGTTGTACCAGCACTTTCCAGCCTGTCGTAGGCCGTATAGAGATTTCTTGAGACGACAAACTTTGTCCCCAGACGATAATTCCTTTAACATACGTTGTGCCTTAATTTTAATTTCACTATTTTTACCTTCCGACTCAATAAGTGATTCCAACGCTTCGTTTAACATTTTAGGCGGTGACATAAATATTTCTTCATCCAGTACACCATTCAAATATGCTGTTGTGACATCAAGCTGTTCAATAGTCATTCCATAACGCGCTGCTATAGCAATTAAAAGACGAATAGAACTTAATCTAGCTACAGGAGCAAATGTCTGATTAAAATGAATTCCCGGACGTTGTGAGAATCCCTGAGCGACAAGACGCGCCTTCCTTTTCTCAATAGTTCCATCCGGTCGACATTTATTTCGTAAAACCATTCTACTCCCGATAACGTCACAATTTTTCGGTCGAGAAACCACTTCCCACGTATCATTTTTAATAATTGACTTTACCTCGGTTGCCATAGCTCTTATCCATTCGTTCACTTCTGGACTGGACATCGCTTGCTTCATGGTAATTTCCGATACAAATGCGTAATTCTCTTCAACATTACCTGCAAGTTCGCTTGGCATTTGAAATAATTTCCGTGGTCTTCCCCTCAAACCAGTACGAAGTAGTCTCGGTCTTCCACGTGATCTTCCACGACCTACTCTAGGCGTTTCGTCTGGTCGTTCCTCTTCGACGTTTTGCTCATCTGGCAAATCTTCCTGAAAATCGTCAAATTCATTACCCGAAAAATCATTATTTTCAACACTGATTGATGGCTTCAGCTCAATGTCAATTCCGTGAGGTATTTCTTCTTTTTCCGCTTCGTCTTCTTTGTCGAACGTTACTTTTTCATGATCTACAACTCGAGTTCCTTTATTTTCCAGAAATTTAACGTCACGCGCAATTTCAACTTTTCGATCTTTCGGCAACCAAATCCTGTATCCTTTGGAATTATCAGAATAGCCGACAAAGATACCTTCCTTGCAACGCGACTGAAACTTATCTCTGTTAGATTCTCGATTTAAAAGAAATACTTTACTTCCAAAATCCTTCATGTGTCCCACGTCTGGTTTCCGATGTGTCCAAGCTTCGTACGGCGTTTTGTTTACTAAACTTCTAGTTGGACAACGATTCCTAATATAATTCGCTGTATTAACTGCCTCAGCCCAAAATGATGAAGAAAGACCTGCCTGCAACAGAAGACACCTTGCAGTTTCCAATAAAGTCCGGTTCTTTCTCTCAGCAACACCATTTTGTTCCGGATTTCTTGCAACAGATAATCTTCTTGAAATTCCGTGTTCCCTCAAATAATTATTAAATTCGCGACTCATATATTCTCCGCCATTATCGGATTGTAAATATTTAATTTTTTTACCTTTCAAATTCTCGACGAGTTGCTTAAATTCCTTAAAAGCTTCAAAGACTTCGTCTTTTGATTTGAGAAAACGTACCTCAGTCCATCTCGAATGATCGTCGATGAAAGTTACAAAATATTTAGCTTTCCCATTCGAAATAGTCTTCATCGGACCACAAACATCGGAATGAATGATCTCCAGTAAATCTGTTTCCCGCGTTGATTTCTTCGGAAAAGGCGTTCGTGTCATTTTTCCACGAATACAAATGTCGCACTCTAATTCCGAATCACGTTCCGGTAAATCAATTCCTTGTATCATTTTTCCGCGTACCGCTTGGATAAGATCTTTACAATTAACATGTCCAAGACGACGATGCCACGACATTAACGTACCCGGCGCGTTTGACGATGTATTTTGCGAAATAGCATTACACTCGCCGTGTGAATTTCCGCGCACATAATATAATCCACCGATACGATTTGCTACTAATTTCGTACTTCCGTTACTGTCTGTCACCACGGCTTTAGATTTAGTAAATGTAACCTTAAAACCTTTATCCGTAATTTTCGCGACTGATAACAAGTTTGTTCGAAGATCCGGCACGTATAACGCATCATCCAACCGAATGTTCTTCTCATTATTATAAGCTTTTGTCGAGAAAGAAACCGTTCCTCTTCCCGTTATTTTGGTCGACGTACTGTTCGCGAGATTTAATTTTCCGAGACTCGAATATTCGATGTTCGTGAATTCGTTCAAGTTGTTACATAGATGTGAAGTTGCGCCACTATCTATACACCAATTACCGGCATTACTCGAACTGTCTACTCGCAACACTTCATGTTTATCAGTACATTCGAGAAACGTACATAATCCGACATCTTCAGCTTTATTTGCATTTGATCCGCGATCGTCTTTAAATTTCCTACAATCCGCGGCTTTATGACCGCACTTACGACACCGATGACACTGATATTTGAAATTTTCCTTAACACTCACGTCTTTCTTTTCCGTTGCCTTCTTCTTCTGATTCCATTTCCGAAAACTTTTATTTATAACCATGGCGCCTTGAACATTGCTTCGTGCGTCGTTTTTCCGAGCGTCACTTTCTTCAATAATTTTGATGCGCAAAGTTTCCGGTGATGGCAATTCGTCACGAGACTCAATAGCACAACGAAAATTTTCAAAAGTTGTTGGCAAACTATACAAGAGCATGATTGTTAATAAATCTTCATTTATATGGACTTCCATCTCGCTCAGTTTATCGATGATATCAAAGAATTTCCGAATATGTTCACGAACATCTTCGTTTTCATCCATTCTTTGCAACATCAGCTTCTTTAATAATGTGGCTTTTCGCGCTGGTCCTTTAGATTGATAAATCTCTTCCAGTTTCAACCACACTTCGCGAGATGTTTCGCAATTTTTAATTTGCTTTAATTCCGACGGGCTTATCGACAAAATAATGTCCGATTTTGCTTTGCTGTCGTTTTTTGTCCATTCTTTCGCAGCATTTTCAGAAACGATGTCTCCGGCAACGACGATCGGTTTCTTGAATTCACCGCTCACATAAATCCATGCATCGTTCTTTATTAGCAAAGCCTGCATTTGCATCTTCCAAGTATCATAATTCTCTTTGTTAAGAGAATCAATCCGTACAATTCCAGAAGCCATGATACCCGTTAACACAAAAATTAACCGTTTAAAAAATTAACGATCAGGCTTTTTAATTAATTATTTTCCGTACACTTTTAATTCCGCAATCTTCTGGGCCCATAACCTGTTGAAGGTGAGGAGATCCGTGGACGAATAAAGTGTCGTAATTAATTATGTACAAAACAGAAAAACTATTTATTCAAGAACGATATAAAATACAATCAGAATTACGTGAGAAGATTATAAAGAGAACAAAATTGAATCGAAACATGCGAACACAAGAAGGAACGAATAATGATGATTAACATCGCTAGATGGAGACAAATGTTAATGCTAATTCGTGTATCGCTCTTATATTACTTTTATCTCCAATAAATAGTGAGTGCAATAAATATAGTAATTGTCGTTCTATCGCTCATATAAGCACAATATGGCTAATAATATGAGTTAGATTGATAATAATAAGAGTAATAAGTATAGTAATTGTCGTTCTATCGATCATATAAGCATAATATGGCTAATTATATGAGTTAGATTGATAATAATAACAGTAATAAGTATAGTAATTGTCGTTCTATCGATAATATAAGCATAATATGGCTAATAATATGAGTTAGATTCATAATAATAACAGTAATAAGTATAGTAATTGTCGTTCTATCGCTCATATAAGCACAATATGGCTAATAATATGAGTTAGATTGATAATAATAATAGTAATAAGTATAGTATTTGTCGTTCTATCGATCATATAAGCATAATATGGCTAATAATGTGAGTTAGATTGATAATAGTGAGTGCAATAAATATAGTAATTGTCGTTCTATCGCTCATATAAGCACAATATGGCTAATAATATGAGTTAGATTGATAATAATAAGAGTAATAAGTATAGTAATTGTCGTTCTATCGATCATATAAGCATAATATGGCTAATAATATGAGTTAGATTGATAATACTAAGAGTAGTGAGTATAGTAATTCTCGTTCTATCGATCATATCTGCATAATATGGTTAATAATATGAGTTAGATTCATAATAATAACAGTAATAAGTATAGTAATTGTCGTTCTATCGATAATATAACCATAATATGGCTAATAATATGAGTTAGATTGATAATACTAAGAGTAGTGAGTATAGTAATTCTCGTTCTATCGATCATAATTGCATAATATGGTTAATAATATGAGTTAGATTAATAATAACAAGAGCAATGAGTATAGTAATTGTCGTACTATCGATCATATAAGCATAATATGGCTAATAATATGAGTCAGATTCATAATAATAACAGTAATAAGTATAGTAATTGTCGTTCTATCGCTCATATAAGCACAATATGGCTAATAATATGAGTTAGATTGATAATAATAAGAGTAATAAGTATAGTATTTGTCGTTCTATCGATCATATAAGCATAATATGGCTAATAATGTGAGTTAGATTGATAATAGTGAGTGCAATAAATATAGTAATTGTCGTTCTATCGCTCATATAAACACAATATGGCTAATAATATGAGTTAGATTGATAATAATAAGAGTAATAAGTATAGTAATTGTCGTTCTATCGATCATATAAGCATAATATGGCTAATTATATGAGTTAGATTGATAATAGTAACAGTAATAAGTATAGTAATTGTCGTTCTATCGATAATATAAGCATAATATGGCTAATAATGTGAGTTAGATTGATAATAGTGAGTGTAATAAGTATAGTGAATGTCGTTCTATCGATCATATCAGCATAATACGGGTAATAATATGAGTTAGATTGATAATAATAAGAGTAATGAGTATAGTAATTGTCGTTCTATCGATCATATAAGCACAATATGGCTAATAATATGAGTTAGATTGATAATAATAAGAGTAATAATAATAGTAATTGTCGTTATATCGATCATATAACCATAATATGGCTAATAGCATGAGTTAGATTGATAATAATAAGAGTAATGAGTATAGTAATTGTCGTTCTATCGATCATATCTGCATAATATGGCTAATAATATGAGTTAGATTTATAATAATAAGAGTAATAAGTATAGTAATTGTCGTTCTATCGATCATATAAGCACAATATGGCTAATAATATGAGTTAGATTGATAATAATAAGAGTAATAATAATAGTAATTGTCGTTATATCGATCATATAACCATAATATGGCTAATAGCATGAGTTAGATTGATAATAATAAGAGTAATGAGTATAGTAATTGTCGTTCTATCGATCATATCTGCATAATATGGTAAATAATATGAGTTAGATTGATAATAGTGAGTGTAATAAATATAGTAATTGTCGTTCTATCGCTCATATAAGCACAATATGGCTAATAATATGAGTTAGATTGATAATAATAAGAGTAATAAGTATAGTAATTGTCGTTCTATCGATCATAATTGCATAATATGGTTAATAATATGAGTTAGATTAATAATAATAAGAGCAATGAGTATAGTAATTGTCGTACTATCGATCATATAAGCATAATATGGCTAATAATATGAGTTAGATTGATAATAATAAGAGTAATGAGTATAGTAATTGTAGCTCTATCGATCATATCTGCCTAATATGGTTAATAATATGAGTTAGAATGATAATAATAAGAGTAATAAGTATAGTAATTGTCGTTCTATCGATCATATCTGCATAATATGGTTAATAATATGAGTTAGATTGATAATAGTGAGTGTAATAAGTATAGTGAATGTCGTTCTATCGATCATATCAGCATAATACGGGTAATAATATGAGTTGGATTGATACTAATAAGAGTAATGAGTATAGTAATTGTAGGTCTATCGATCATATAAGCATAATATGGCTAATAATATGAGTCAGATTCATAATAATAACAGTAATAAGTATAGTAATTGTCGTTCTATCGCTCATATAAGCACAATATGGCTAATAATATGAGTTAGATTGATAATAATAAGAGTAGTAAGTATAGTATTTGTCGTTCTATCGATCATATAAGCATAATATGGCTAATAATGTGAGTTAGATTGATAATAGTGAGTGCAATAAATATAGTAATTGTCGTTCTATCGCTCATATAAGCACAATATGGCTAATAATATGAGTTAGATTGATAATAATAAGAGTAATAAGTATAGTAATTGTCGTTCTATCGATCATATAAGCATAATATGGCTAATTATATGAGTTAGATTGATAATAATAACAGTAATAAGTATAGTAATTGTCGTTCTATCGATAATATAAGCATAATATGGCTAATAATATGAGTTAGATTGATAATAATAAGAGTAATAAGTATAGTAATTCTCGTTCTATCGATCATATAAGGATAATATGGCTAATAATATGAGTTAGATTGATAATAATAAGAGTAGTGAGTATAGTAATTGTAGTTCTATCGATCATTTAAGCATAATATGGCTAATAATATGAGTTAGATTCATAATAATAAGAGTAATAAGTATAGTAATTGTCGTTCTATCGATCATATAAGCATAATATGGCTAATAATATGAGTTAGATTGATAACAATAAGAGTAATAAGTATAGTAATTGTCGTTCTCTCGATCATATAAGCATAATATGGCTAATAATATGAGTTAGAGTGATAATACTAAGAGCAGTGAGTACAGTAATTCTCATTCCATCGATCACATAAGCATAATATGGCTAATAATATGAGTTAGATTGATAATAATAGCAGTAATAAGTACAGTAATTGTCGTTCTATCGATAATATAAGCATACTATGGCTAATAATATGAGTTAGATTGATAATACTAAGAGTAGTGAGTACAGTAATTCTCGTTCTATCGATCATATAAGCATAATATGGCTAATAATATGAGTTAGATTGATAATAATAAGAGTAATGAGTATAGTAATTGTAGTTCTATCGATCATTGAAGCATAATATGGCTAATAATATGAGTTAAATTGATAATAATAACAGTAATAAGTATAGTAATTGTCGTTCTATCGATAATATAAGCATAATATGGCTAGTAATATGAGTTAGATTCATAATAATAAGAGTAATAAGTATAGTAATTGTCGTTCTATCGATCATATAAGCATAATATGGCTAATAATATGAGTTAGATTTATAATAATAAGAGTAATAAGTATAGTAATTGTCGTTCTATCGATCATATAAGCACAATATGGCTAATAATATGAGTTAGTTTGATAATAATAAGAGTAATAATAATAGTAATTGTCGTTATATCGATCATATAACCATAATATGGCTAATAGCATGAGTTAGATTGATAATAATAAGAGTAATGAGTATAGTAATTGTCGTTCTATCGATCATATCTGCATAATATGGTAAATAATATGAGTTAGATTGATAATAGTGAGTGTAATAAATATAGTAATTGTCGTTCTATCGCTCATATAAGCACAATATGGCTAATAATATGAGTTAGATTGATAATAATAAGAGTAATAAGTATAGTAATTGTCGTTCTATCGATCATATCTGCATAATATTGTTAATAATATGAGTTAGATTGATAATAGTGAGTGTAATAAGTATAGTGAATGTCGTTCTATCGACCATATCAGCATAATATGGGTAATAATATGAGTTGGATAGATAATAATAAGAGTAATGAGTATAGTAATTGTAGTTCTATCAATCATATAAGCATAATATGGCTAATAATATGAGTAAGATTCGTAATAATAAGAGTACTAAGTATAGTAATTGTCGTTCTATCGATCATTTAAGCATAATATGGCGAATAATATGAGTTGGGTTGATAAAAATAAGAATAATAAGTATAGTAATTGTCGTTCTATCGATCATATAAGCAATATATGGCGAATAGTATGAGTTAGGTTGATAATAATAAGAGTAATAAGTATAGTAAATGTCGTGCTATCCATCATATCTGCATAATATGGTTAATAGTATGAGTTAGATTGATAATAGTGAGTGTAATAAGTATAGTAATTGTCGTTCTGTCGATCATATTAGCATAATATGGTTAATAATATGAGTTAGATTGATAATAATAAGAGTAATAAGTATAGTATTTGTCGTTCTATCGATCATATAAGCACAATATGGCTAATAATATGAGTTAGAGTGATAATACTAAGAGTAGTGAGTATAGTAATTCTCATTCTATCGATCATATCCGCATAATATGGTTAATAATATGAGTTAGATTGATAATAATAAGAGTAATGAGTATAGTAATTGTCGTACTATCGATCATATAAGCATAATATGGCTAATAATGTGAGTTAGATTGATAATAGTGAGTGCAATAAATATAGTAATTGTCGTTCTATCGCTCATATAAGCACAATATGGCTAATAGCATGAGTTAGATTGATAATAATAAGAGTAATGAGTATAGTAATTGTAGCTCTATCGATCATATCACCATTAATATGGTTAATAATATGAGTTAGAATGATAATAATAAGAGTAATAAGTATAGTAATTGTCGTTCTATCGATCATATCTGCATAATATGGTTAATAATATGAGTTAGATTGATAATAGTGAGTGTAATAAGTAGAGTAATTGTAGTTCTATCGATCATATCCGCATAATATGGTTAATAATATGAGTTAGATTGATAATAATAAGAGTAATAAGTATAGTATTTGTCGTTCTATCGATCATATCTGCATAATATGGTTAATAATATGAGTTAGATTGATAATAATAAGAGCAATAAGTATAGTATTTGTCGTTCTATCGATCATATAAACATAATATGGCTAATAATATGAGTAAGATTCATAATAATAAGAGTAATAAGTATAGTAATTGTCGTTCTATTGATCATTTAAGCATAATATGGCGAATAATATGAGTTGGGTTGATAAAAATAAGAATAATAAGTATAGTAATTGTCGTTCTATCGATCATATAAGCATAATATGGCTAATAATATGAGTTAGATTGATAATACTAAGGGTAGTGACTATAGTAATTCTCGTTCTCTCGATCATATAAGCATAATATGGCTAATAATATGAGTTGGATTGATAATAATAAGAGTAATGAGTATAGTAATTGTCGTTCTATCGATCATATCTGCATAATATGGTTAATAATATGAGTTAGATTGATAATAGTGAGTGTAATAAATATAGTAATTGTCGTTCTATCGCTCATATAAGCACAATATGGCTAATAATATGAGTTAGATTGATAATAATAAGAGTAATAAGTATAGTAATTGTCGTTCTATCGATCATATAAGCATAATATGGCTAATAATATGAGTTAGATTGATAATAATAAGTGTAATAGGTATAGTAATTGTCGTTCTATCGATCATAATTGCATAATATGGTTAATAATATGAGTTAGATTAATAATAATAAGAGCAATGAGTATAGTAATTGTCGTACTATCGATCATATAAGCATAATATGGCTAATAATATGAGTTAGATTGATAATAATAAGAGTAATGAGTATAGTAATTGTAGCTCTATCGATCATATCTGCTTAATATGGTTAATAATATGAGTTAGAATGATAATAATAAGAGTAATAAGTATAGTAATTGTCGTTCTATCGATCATATCTGAATAATATGGTTAATAATATGAGTTAGATTGATAATAGTGAGTGTAATAAATATAGTAATTGTCGTTCTATCGCTCATATAAGCACAATATGGCTAATAATATGAGTTAGATTGATAATAATAAGAGTAATAAGTATAGTAATTGTCGTTCTATCGATCATATAAGCATAATATGGCTAATAATATGAGTTAGATTGATAATAATAAGTGTAATAAGTATAGTAATTGTCGTTCTATCGATCGTAATTGCATAATATGGTTAATAATATGTGTTAGATTAATAATAATAAGAGCAATGAGTATAGTAATTGTCGTACTATCGATCATATAAGCATAATATGGCTAATAATATGAGTTAGATTGATAATAATAAGAGTAATGAGTATAGTAATTGTAGCTCTATCGATCATATCTGCTTAATATGGTTAATAATATGAGTTAGAATGATAATAATAAGAGTAATAAGTATAGTAATTGTCGTTCTATCGATCATATCTGCATAATATGGTTAATAATATGAGTTAGATTGATAATAGTGAGTGTAATAAGTATAGTGAATGTCGTTCTATCGATCATATCAGCATAATACGGGTAATAATATGAGTTGGATTGATAATAATAAGAGTAATGAGTATAGTAATTGTAGGTCTATCGATCATGTAAGCATAATATGGCTAATAATATGAGTCAGATTCATAATAATAACAGTAATAAGTATAGTAATTGTCGTTCTATCGATCATTTAAGCATAATATGGCGAATAATATGAGTTGGGTTGATAAAACTAAGAATAATAAGTATAGTACCTGTCGTTCTATCGATCATATAAGCATAATATGGCTAATAATATGAGTTGGATTGATAATAATAAGAGTAATGAGTATAGTAATTGTCGTTCTATCGATCATATCTGCATAATATGGTTAATAATATGAGTTAGATTGATAATAGTGAGTGTAATAAATATAGTAATTGTCGTTCTATCGCTCATATAAGCACAATATGGCTAATAATATGAGTTAGATTGATAATAATAAGAGTAATAAGTATAGTAATTGTCGTTCTATCGATCATATAAGCATAATATGGCTAATAATATGAGTTAGATTGATAATAATAAGTGTAATAGGTATAGTAATTGTCGTTCTATCGATCATAATTGCATAATATGGTTAATAATATGAGTTAGATTAATAATAATAAGAGCAATGAGTATAGTAATTGTCGTACTATCGATCATATAAGCATAATATGGCTAATAATATGAGTTAGATTGATAATAATAAGAGTAATGGGTATAGTAATTGTAGCTCTATCGATCATATCTGCTTAATATGGTTAATAATATGAGTTAGAATGATAATAATAAGAGTAATAAGTATAGTAATTGTCGTTCTATCGATCATATCTGAATAATATGGTTAATAATATGAGTTAGATTGATAATAGTGAGTGTAATAAATATAGTAATTGTCGTTCTATCGCTCATATAAGCACAATATGGCTAATAATATGTGTTAGATTGATAATAATAAGAGTAATAAGTATAGTAATTGTCGTTCTATCGATCATATAAGCATAATATGGCTAATAATATGAGTTAGATTGATAATAATAAGTGTAATAAGTATAGTAATTGTCGTTCTATCGATCGTAATTGCATAATATGGTTAATAATATGTGTTAGATTAATAATAATAAGAGCAATGAGTATAGTAATTGTCGTACTATCGATCATATAAGCATAATATGGCTAATAATATGAGTTAGATTGATAATAATAAGAGTAATGAGTATAGTAATTGTAGCTCTATCGATCATATCTGCTTAATATGGTTAATAATATGAGTTAGAATGATAATAATAAGAGTAATAAGTATAGTAATTGTCGTTCTATCGATCATATCTGCATAATATGGTTAATAATATGAGTTAGATTGATAATAGTGAGTGTAATAAGTATAGTGAATGTCGTTCTATCGATCATATCAGCATAATACGGGTAATAATATGAGTTGGATTGATAATAATAAGAGTAATGAGTATAGTAATTGTAGGTCTATCGATCATGTAAGCATAATATGGCTAATAATATGAGTCAGATTCATAATAATAACAGTAATAAGTATAGTAATTGTCGTTCTATCGATCATTTAAGCATAATATGGCGAATAATATGAGTTGGGTTGATAAAACTAAGAATAATAAGTATAGTACCTGTCGTTCTATCGATCATATAAGCATAATATGGTTAATAATATGAGTTAGAATGATAATAATAAGAGTAACAAGTATAGTAATTGTCGTTCTATCGATCATATCTGCATAATATGGTTAATAATATGAGTTAGATTGATAATAGTGAGTGTAATAATTATAGTGAATGTCGTTCTATCGATCATATCAGCATAATATGGGTAATAATATCAGTTGGATTGATAATAATAACAGTAATGAGTATAGTAATTGTAGTTCTATCGATCATATAGGCATAATATGGCTAATAATATGAGTAAGATCCATAATAATAAGAGTAATAAGTATAGTAATTGTCGTTCTATCGATTATTTAAGCATAATATGGCGAATAATATGAGTTGGGTTGATAAAAATAAGAATAATAAGTATAGTAATTGTCGTTCTATCTATCATATAAGCATAATATGGCTAATAATATGGGTTAGGTTCATAATAATAAGAGTAATAAGTATAGTAAATGTCGTGCTATCGATCATATCTGCATAAAATGGTTAATAATATGAGTTAGATTGATAATAGTGAGTGTAATAAGTATAGTAATTGTCGTTCTGTCGATCATATTAGCATAATATGGTTAATAATATGAGTTAGATTGATAATAATAAGAGTAATAAGTATAGTATTTGTCGTTCTATCGATCATATAAGCATAATATGGCTAATAATACGAGTTAGATTGATAACACTAAGAGTAGTGAGTATAGTAATTCTCGTTCTATCGATCATATAAGCATAATATGGCTAATAATATGAGTTAGATAGATAATAATAAGAGTAATGAGTATAGTAATTGTAGTTCTATCGATCATATCTGCATAATATGGTTAATAATATGAGTTAGATTGATAATAGTGAGTGTAATAAATATAGTAATTGTCGTTCTATCGCTCATATAAGCACAATATGGCTAATAATATGAGTTAGATTGATAATAATAAGAGTAATAAGTATAGTAATTGTCGTTATATCGATCATATAACCATAATATGGTTAATAGCATGAGTTAGATTGATAATAGTAAGAGTAATGAGTATAGTAATTGTCGTTCTATCGATCATATCTGCATAATATGGTTAATAATATGAGTTAGATTGATAATAGTGAGTGTAATAAATATAGTAATTGTCGTTCTATCGCTCTTATAAGCACAATATGGTTAATAATATGAGTTAGATTGATAATTATAAGAGTAATAAGTATAGTAGTTGTCGTTCTATCGATCATATATGCATAATATGGTTAATAATATGAGTTAGATTGATAATAGTGAGTGTAATAAGTATAGTGAATGTCGTTCTATCGATCATATCAGCATAATATGGGTAATAATATGAGTTGGATTGATAATAATAAGAGTAATGAGTATAGTAGTTGTAGTTCTATCGATCATATAAGCATAATATGGCTAATAATATGAGTTAGATTGATAATAATAAGAGTAATGAGTATAGTAATTGTAGTTCTATCGATCATTTAAGCATAATATGGTTAATAATATGAGTTAGATTGATAATAATAAGAGTAATAAGTATAGTATTTGTCGTTCTATCGATCATTTAAGCATAATATGGCTAATAATATGAGTTAGATTGATAATACTAAGAGTAGTGAGTATAGTAATTCTCGTTCTATCGATCATGTAAGCGTAATATGGCTAATAATATGAGTTAGATTGATAATAATGAGAGTAATAAGTATAGTAACTGTCGTTCTATCGATCATATAAGCATAATATGGCTAATAATATGAGTTAGAGTGATAATACTAAGAGTAGTGAGTATAGTAATTCTCATTCTATCGATCATATAAGCATAATATCGCTAATAATATGAGTTAGATTGATAATAATAAGGGTAATAAGTATAGTAATTGTCGTTCTCTCGATCATATAAGCATAATATGGCTAATAATATGAGTTAGATTGATAATACTAAGAGGAGTGAGTATAGTAATTGTCGTTCTATCGATCATATAAGCATAATATGGCTAATAATATGAGTTAGATTGATAATAATAAGAGTAATAAGTATAGTAATTGTCGTTATATCGATCATATAACCATAATATGGCTAATAGCATGAGTTAGATTGATAATAATAAGAGTAATGAGTATAGTAATTGTCGTTCTATCGATCATATCTGCATAATATGGTTAATAATATGAGTTAGATTGATAATAGTGAGTGTAATAAATATAGTAATTGTCGTTCTATCGCTCATATAAGCACAATATGGCTAATAATATGAGTTAGATTGATAATAATAAGAGTAATAAGTATAGTAATTGTCGTTATATCGATCATATAACCATAATATGGTTAATAGCATGAGTTAGATTGATAATAATAAGAGTAATGAGTATAGTAATTGTCGTTCTATCGATCATATCTGCATAATATGGTTAATAATATGAGTTAGATTGATAATAGTGAGTGTAATAAATATAGTGATTGTCGTTCTATCGCTCTTATAAGCACAATATGGTTAATAATATGAGTTAGATTGATAATTATAAGAGTAATAAGTATAGTAGTTGTCGTTCTATCGATCATATATGCATAATATGGTTAATAATATCAGTTAGATTGATAATAGTAAATGTAATAAGTATAGTGAATGTCGTTCTATCGATCATATCAGCATAATATGGGTAATAATATGAGTTGGATTGATAATAATAAGAGTAATGAGTATAGTAATTGTAGTTCTATCGATCATATAAGCATAATATGGCTAATAATATGAGTAAGATTCATAATAATAAGAGTAATAAGTATAGTAATTGTCGTTCTATCGATCATTTAAGCATTATATGGGGAATAATATGAGTTGGGTTGATAAAAATAAGAATAATAAGTATAGTAATTGTCGTTCTATCGATCATATAAGCATAATATGGCTAATAATATGAGTTAGGTTGATAATAACAAGAGTAATAAGTATAGTAAATGTCGTGCTATCGATCATATCTGCATAATATGGTTAATAATATGAGTTAGATTGATAATAGTGAGTGTAATAAGTACAGTAATTGTCGTTCTGTCGATCATATTAGCATAATATGGTTAACAAAATGAGTTAGATTGATAATAATAAGAGTAATAAGTATAGTATTTGTCGTTCTATCGATCATATAAGCATAATATGGCTAATAATACGAGTTAGATTGATAATAATAAGAGTAATGAGTATAGTGATTGTAGTTCTATCGATCATATCTGCATAATATGGTTAATAATATGAGTTAGATTGATAATAATAAGAGTAATAAGTATAGTAATTGTCGTTATATCGATCATATAACCATAATATGGCTAAGAGCATGAGTTAGATTGATAATAATAAGAGTAATGAGTATAGTAATTGTCATTCTATCGATCATATCTGCATAATATGGTTAATAATATGAGTTAGATTGATAATAGTGAGTGTAATAAATATAGTAATTGTCGTTCTATCGCTCATATAAGCACAATATGGCTAATAATATGAGTTAGATTGATAATAATAAGAGTAAGAAGTATAGTAATTGTCGTTCTATCGATCATATAAGCATAATATGGCTAATAATATGAGTTAGATTGATAATAATAAGTGTAATAAGTATAGTAATTGTCGTTCTATCGATCATAATTGCATAATATGGTTAATAATATGAATTAGATTGATAATAATAAGAGAAATGAGTATAGTAATTGTCGTACTATCGATCAGATAAGCATAACATGGCTAATAATATGAGTCAGATTGATAATAATAAGTGTAATAAGTCTAGTAATTGTCGTTCTATCGATCATACCTGCATAATATGGTTAATAATATGAGTTAGATTGATAACAATAAGAGTAATGAGTATAGTAATTGTCGTACTGTCGATCATATAAGCATAATATGGCTTATAATGTGAGTTAGATTGATAATAGTGAGTGCAATAAATATAGTCATTGTCGTTCTATCGCTCATATAAGCACAATATGGCTAATAATATGAGTTAGATTGATAATTATAAGAGTAATAAGTATAGTAATTGTCGTTCTATCGATCATTTAAGCATAATATGGCTAATAATATGAGTTAGATTGATAACAGTGAGTGTAATAAGTATAGTGAATGTCGTTCTATCGATCATATCAGCATAATACGGGTAATAATATGAGTTGGATTGATAATAATAAGAGTAATGAGTATAGTAATTGTAGGTCTATCGATCATGTAAGCATAATATGGCTAATAATATGAGTCAGATTCATAATAATAACAGTAATAAGTATAGTAATTGTCGTTCTATCGATCATTTAAGCATAATATGGCGAATAATATGAGTTGGGTTGATAAAACTAAGAATAATAAGTATAGTACCTGTCGTTCTATCGATCATATAAGCATAATATGGCTAATAATATGAGTTGGATTGATAATAATAAGAGTAATGAGTATAGTAATTGTCGTTCTATCGATCATATCTGCATAATATGGTTAATAATATGAGTTAGATTGATAATAGTGAGTGTAATAAATATAGTAATTGTCGTTCTATCGCTCATATAAGCACAATATGGCTAATAATATGAGTTAGATTGATAATAATAAGAGTAATAAGTATAGTAATTGTCGTTCTATCGATCATATAAGCATAATATGGCTAATAATATGAGTTAGATTGATAATAATAAGTGTAATAGGTATAGTAATTGTCGTTCTATCGATCATAATTGCATAATATGGTTAATAATATGAGTTAGATTAATAATAATAAGAGCAATGAGTATAGTAATTGTCGTACTATCGATCATATAAGCATAATATGGCTAATAATATGAGTTAGATTGATAATAATAAGAGTAATGGGTATAGTAATTGTAGCTCTATCGATCATATCTGCTTAATATGGTTAATAATATGAGTTAGAATGATAATAATAAGAGTAATAAGTATAGTAATTGTCGTTCTATCGATCATATCTGAATAATATGGTTAATAATATGAGTTAGATTGATAATAGTGAGTGTAATAAATATAGTAATTGTCGTTCTATCGCTCATATAAGCACAATATGGCTAATAATATGAGTTAGATTGATAATAATAAGAGTAATAAGTATAGTAATTGTCGTTCTATCGATCATATAAGCATAATATGGCTAATAATATGAGTTAGATTGATAATAATAAGTGTAATAAGTATAGTAATTGTCGTTCTATCGATCGTAATTGCATAATATGGTTAATAATATGTGTTAGATTAATAATAATAAGAGCAATGAGTATAGTAATTGTCGTACTATCGATCATATAAGCATAATATGGCTAATAATATGAGTTAGATTGATAATAATAAGAGTAATGAGTATAGTAATTGTAGCTCTATCGATCATATCTGCTTAATATGGTTAATAATATGAGTTAGAATGATAATAATAAGAGTAATAAGTATAGTAATTGTCGTTCTATCGATCATATCTGCATAATATGGTTAATAATATGAGTTAGATTGATAATAGTGAGTGTAATATGTATAGTGAATGTCGTTCTATCGTTCATATCAGCATAATATGGGTAATAATATGAGTTGGATTGATAATAATAAGAGTAATGAGTATAGTAATTGTAGGTCTATCGATCATGTAAGCATAATATGGCTAATAATATGAGTCAGATTCATAATAATAACAGTAATAAGTATAGTAATTGTCGTTCTATCGATCATTTAAGCATAATATGGCGAATAATATGAGTTGGGTTGATAAAACTAAGAATAATAAGTATAGTACCTGTCGTTCTATCGATCATATAAGCATAATATGGTTAATAATATGAGTTAGAATGATAATAATAAGAGTAACAAGTATAGTAATTGTCGTTCTATCGATCATATCTGCATAATATGGTTAATAATATGAGTTAGATTGATAATAGTGAGTGTAATAATTATAGTGAATGTCGTTCTATCGATCATATCAGCATAATATGGGTAATAATATCAGTTGGATTGATAATAATAAGAGTAATGAGTATAGTAATTGTAGTTCTATCGATCATATAGGCATAATATGGCTAATAATATGAGTAAGATCCATAATAATAAGAGTAATAAGTATAGTAATTGTCGTTCTATCGATTATTTAAGCATAATATGGCGAATAATATGAGTTGGGTTGATAAAAATAAGAATAATAAGTATAGTAATTGTCGTTCTATCTATCATATAAGCATAATATGGCTAATAATATGGGTTAGGTTCATAATAATAAGAGTAATAAGTATAGTAAATGTCGTGCTATCGATCATATCTGCATAAAATGGTTAATAATATGAGTTAGATTGATAATAGTGAGTGTAATAAGTATAGTAATTGTCGTTCTGTCGATCATATTAGCATAATATGGTTAATAATATGAGTTAGATTGATAATAATAAGAGTAATAAGTATAGTATTTGTCGTTCTATCGATCATATAAGCATAATATGGCTAATAATACGAGTTAGATTGATAACACTAAGAGTAGTGAGTATAGTAATTCTCGTTCTATCGATCATATAAGCATAATATGGCTAATAATATGAGTTAGATAGATAATAATAAGAGTAATGAGTATAGTAATTGTAGTTCTATCGATCATATCTGCATAATATGGTTAATAATATGAGTTAGATTGATAATAGTGAGTGTAATAAATATAGTAATTGTCGTTCTATCGCTCATATAAGCACAATATGGCTAATAATATGAGTTAGATTGATAATAATAAGAGTAATAAGTATAGTAATTGTCGTTATATCGATCATATAACCATAATATGGCTAATAGCATGAGTTAGATTGATAATAATAAGAGTAATGAGTATAGTAATTGTCGTTCTATCGATCATATCTGCATAATATGGTTAATAATATGAGTTAGATTGATAATAGTGAGTGTAATAAATATAGTAATTGTCGTTCTATCGCTCATATAAGCACAATATGGCTAATAATATGAGTTAGATTGATAATAATAAGAGTAATAAGTATAGTAATTGTCGTTATATCGATCATATAACCATAATATGGTTAATAGCATGAGTTAGATTGATAATAGTAAGAGTAATGAGTATAGTAATTGTCGTTCTATCGATCATATCTGCATAATATGGTTAATAATATGAGTTAGATTGATAATAGTGAGTGTAATAAATATAGTAATTGTCGTTCTATCGCTCTTATAAGCACAATATGGTTAATAATATGAGTTAGATTGATAATTATAAGAGTAATAAGTATAGTAGTTGTCGTTCTATCGATCATATATGCATAATATGGTTAATAATATGAGTTAGATTGATAATAGTGAGTGTAATAAGTATAGTGAATGTCGTTCTATCGATCATATCAGCATAATATGGGTAATAATATGAGTTGGATTGATAATAATAAGAGTAATGAGTATAGTAGTTGTAGTTCTATCGATCATATAAGCATAATATGGCTAATAATATGAGTTAGATTGATAATAATAAGAGTAATGAGTATAGTAATTGTAGTTCTATCGATCATTTAAGCATAATATGGTTAATAATATGAGTTAGATTGATAATAATAAGAGTAATAAGTATAGTATTTGTCGTTCTATCGATCATTTAAGCATAATATGGCTAATAATATGAGTTAGATTGATAATACTAAGAGTAGTGAGTATAGTAATTCTCGTTCTATCGATCATGTAAGCGTAATATGGCTAATAATATGAGTTAGATTGATAATAATGAGAGTAATAAGTATAGTAACTGTCGTTCTATCGATCATATAAGCATAATATGGCTAATAATATGAGTTAGAGTGATAATACTAAGAGTAGTGAGTATAGTAATTCTCATTCTATCGATCATATAAGCATAATATCGCTAATAATATGAGTTAGATTGATAATAATAAGGGTAATAAGTATAGTAATTGTCGTTCTCTCGATCATATAAGCATAATATGGCTAATAATATGAGTTAGATTGATAATACTAAGAGGAGTGAGTATAGTAATTGTCGTTCTATCGATCATATAAGCATAATATGGCTAATAATATGAGTTAGATTGATAATAATAAGAGTAATAAGTATAGTAATTGTCGTTATATCGATCATATAACCATAATATGGCTAATAGCATGAGTTAGATTGATAATAATAAGAGTAATGAGTATAGTAATTGTCGTTCTATCGATCATATCTGCATAATATGGTTAATAATATGAGTTAGATTGATAATATTGAGTGTAATAAATATAGTAATTGTCGTTCTATCGCTCATATAAGCACAATATGGCTAATAATATGAGTTAGATTGATAATAATAAGAGTAATAAGTATAGTAATTGTCGTTATATCGATCATATAACCATAATATGGTTAATAGCATGAGTTAGATTGATAATAATAAGAGTAATGAGTATAGTAATTGTCGTTCTATCGATCATATCTGCATAATATGGTTAATAATATGAGTTAGATTGATAATAGTGAGTGTAATAAATATAGTGATTGTCGTTCTATCGCTCTTATAAGCACAATATGGTTAATAATATGAGTTAGATTGATAATTATAAGAGTAATAAGTATAGTAGTTGTCGTTCTATCGATCATATATGCATAATATGGTTAATAATATGAGTTAGATTGATAATAGTAAATGTAATAAGTATAGTGAATGTCGTTCTATCGATCATATCAGCATAATATGGGTAATAATATGAGTTGGATTGATAATAATAAGAGTAATGAGTATAGTAATTGTAGTTCTATCGATCATATAAGCATAATATGGCTAATAATATGAGTAAGATTCATAATAATAAGAGTAATAAGTATAGTAATTGTCGTTCTATCGATCATTTAAGCATTATATGGGGAATAATATGAGTTGGGTTGATAAAAATAAGAATAATAAGTATAGTAATTGTCGTTCTATCGATCATATAAGCATAATATGGCTAATAATATGAGTTAGGTTGATAATAACAAGAGTAATAAGTATAGTAAATGTCGTGCTATCGATCATATCTGCATAATATGGTTAATAATATGAGTTAGATTGATAATAGTGAGTGTAATAAGTACAGTAATTGTCGTTCTGTCGATCATATTAGCATAATATGGTTAACAAAATGAGTTAGATTGATAATAATAAGAGTAATAAGTATAGTATTTGTCGTTCTATCGATCATATAAGCATAATATGGCTAATAATACGAGTTAGATTGATAATAATAAGAGTAATGAGTATAGTGATTGTAGTTCTATCGATCATATCTGCATAATATGGTTAATAATATGAGTTAGATTGATAATAATAAGAGTAATAAGTATAGTAATTGTCGTTCTATCGATCATAATTGCATAATATGGTTAATAATATGAATTAGATTGATAATAATAAGAGAAATGAGTATAGTAATTGTCGTACTATCGATCAGATAAGCATAACATGGCTAATAATATGAGTCAGATTGATAATAATAAGTGTAATAAGTCTAGTAATTGTCGTTCTATCGATCATACCTGCATAATATGGTTAATAATATGAGTTAGATTGATAACAATAAGAGTAATGAGTATAGTAATTGTCGTACTGTCGATCATATAAGCATAATATGGCTTATAATGTGAGTTAGATTGATAATAGTGAGTGCAATAAATATAGTCATTGTCGTTCTATCGCTCATATAAGCACAATATGGCTAATAATATGAGTTAGATTGATAATTATAAGAGTAATAAGTATAGTAATTGTCGTTCTATCGATCATTTAAGCATAATATGGCTAATAATATGAGTTAGATTGATAACAGTGAGTGTAATAAGTATAGTGAATGTCGTGTTATCGATCATATCAGCATAATATGGGTAATAATATGAGTAGGATTGATAATAATAAGAGTAATGAGTATAGTAATTGTAGTTCTATCGATCATTTAAGCATAATATGGCTAATAATATGAGTTAGATTGATAAAAATAAGAGTAATGAGTATAGTGATTGTAGTTCTATCGATCATATCTGCATAATATGGTTAATAATATGAGTTAGATTGATAATAATAAGAGTAATAAGTATAGTATTTGTCGTTCTATCGATCATATAAGCATAATATGGCTAATAATATGAGTTAGATTGATAATAATGAGAGTAATAAGTATAGTAACTGTCGTTCTATCGATCATATAAGCATAATATGGCTAATAATATGAGTTAGAGTGATAATACTAAGAGTAGTGAGTATAGTAATTCTCATTCTATCGATCATATAAGCATAATATGGCTAATAATATGAGTTAGATTGATAATAATAAGGGTAATAAGTATAGTAATTGTCGTTCTCTCGATCATATAAGCATAATATGGCTAATAATATGAGTTAGATTGATAATACTAAGAGGAGTGAGTATAGTAATTGTCGTTCTATCGATCATATAAGCATAATATGGCTAATAATATGAGTTAGATTGATAATAATAAGAGTAATGAGTATAGTAATTGTAGTTCTATCGATCATATCTGCATAATATGGTTAATAATATGAGTTAGAATGATAATAATAAGAGTAATAAGTATAGTAATTGTCGTTCTATCGATCATATCTGCATAATATGGTTAATAATATGAGTTAGATTGATAATAGTGAGTGTAATAAGTATAGTGAATGTCGTTCTATCGTTCATATCAGCATAATATGGGTAATAATATGAGTAGGATTGATAATAATAAGAGTAATGAGTATAGTAATTGTAGTTCTATCGATCATATAAGCATAATGTGGCTAATAATATGAGTCAGATTCATACTAATAAGAGTAATAAGTATAGTAATTGTCGTTCTATCGATCATATAAGCATAATATGGCTAATAATATCAGTTAGATTTACAATAATAAGAGTAATAAGTATAGTAATTGTCGTTCTATCGATCATATAAGCACAATATGGCTAATAATATAAGTTAGATTGATAATAATAAGAGTCATAAGTATAGTAATTGTCGTTCTATCGATCATATCTGCATAATATGGTTAATAATATGAGTTAGATTGATAATAGTGAGTGTAATAAATATAGTAATTGTCGTTCTATCGCTCATATAAGCACAATATGGCTAATAATATGAGTTAGATTGATAATAATAAGAGTAATAAGTATAGTAATTGTCGTTCTATCGATCATATAAGCATAATATGGCTAATAATATGAGTTAGATTGATAATAATAAGTGTAATAAGTATAGTAATTGTCGTTCTATCGATCATAATTGCATAATATGGTTAATAATATGAATTAGATTGATAATAATAAGAGAAATGAGTATAGTAATTGTCGTACTATCGATCATATAAGCATAATATGGCTAATAATATGAGTTAGATTGATAATAGTGAGTGTAATAAATATAGTAATTGTCG
The DNA here is from genome assembly GCF_050947335.1 of Megachile rotundata. Classification (NCBI taxonomy): domain Eukaryota; kingdom Metazoa; phylum Arthropoda; class Insecta; order Hymenoptera; family Megachilidae; genus Megachile; species Megachile rotundata. Next base: position 129,299 of record NW_027473450.1, on the reverse strand, counting down.
TTCTATCGCTCATATAAGCACAATATGGTTAATAATATGAGTTAGATTGATAATAATAAGAGTAATAAGTATAGTAATTGTCGTTCTATCGATCATATATGCATAATATGGTTAATAATATGAGGTAGATTGATAATAGTGAGTGTAATAAGTATAGTGAATGTCGTTCTATCGATCATATCAGCATAATATGGCTAATAATATGAGTTAGATTCATAATAATAAGAGTAATAAGTAGAGTAATTGTCGTTCTATCGATCATATCTGCATAATATGGTTAATAATATGAGTTAGATTGACAACAATAAGAGAAATGAGTATAGTAGTTGTCGTACTATCGATCATATAAGCATAATATGGCTTATAATGTGAGTTAGATTGATAATAGTGAGTGCAATAAATATAGTAATTGTCGTTCTATCGCTCATATAAACACAATATGGCTAATAATATGAGTTAGATTGATAATAATAAGAGTAATAAGTATAGTAATTGTCGTTCTATCGATCATATAAGCATAATAGGGCTAATAATATGAGTTAGATTGATAATAATAAGAGTAATAAGTATAGTAATTGTCGTTCTATCGATCATATCTGCATAATATGGTTAATAATATGAGTTAGATTGATAATATTATGAGTAATAAGTATAGTAATTGTCGTTATATCGATCATATAACCATAATATGGCTAATAGCATGAGTTAGATTGATAATAATAAGAGTAATGAGTATAGTAATTGTCGTTCTATCTATCATATCTGCATAATATGGGTAATAATATGAGTTAGATTCATAATAATAAGAGTAATAAGTACAGTAATTGTCGTTCTATCGATCATATAAGCATAATATGGCTAATAATGTGAGTTAGATTTATAATAATAAGAGTAATAAGTATAGTAATTGTCGTTCTATCGATCATATAAGCACAATATGGCTAATAATATGAGTTAGATTGATAATAATAAGAGTAATAAGTATAGTAAATGTCGTGCTATCGATCATATCTGCATAATATGGTTAATAATATGAGTTAGATGGATAATAGTGAGTGTAATAAGTATAGTAATTGTCGTTCTGTCGACCATATTAGCATAATATGGTTAATAAAATGAGTTAGATTGATAATAATAAGAGTAATAAGTATAGTATTTGTCGTTCTATCGATCATATAAGCATAATATGGCTAATAATACGAGTTAGATTGATAATAATAAGAGTAATGAGTATAGTAATTGTAGTTCTATCGATCATTTAAGCATAATATGGCTAATAATATGAGTTAGATTGATAATAATAAGAGCAATGAGTATAGTGATTGTAGTTCTATCGATCATATCTGCATAATATGGTTAATAATATGAGTTAGATTGATAATAATAAGAGTAATAAGTATAGTAATTGTCGTTATATCGATCATATAACCATAATATGGCTAAGAGCATGAGTTAGATTGATAATAATAAGAGTAATGAGTATAGTAATTGTCGTTCTATCGATCATATCTGCATAATATGGTTAATAATATGAGTTAGATTGATAATAGTGAGTGTAATAAATATAGTAATTGTCGTTCTATCGCTCATATAAGCACAATATGGCTAATAATATGAGTTAGATTGATAATAATAAGAGTAATAAGTATAGTAATTGTCGTTCTATCGATCATATAAGCATAATATGGCTAATAATATGAGTTAGATTGATAATAATAAGTGTAATAAGTATAGTAATTGTCGTTCTATCGATCATAATTGCATAATATGGTTAATAATATGAATTAGATTGATAATAATAAGAGAAATGAGTATAGTAATTGTCGTACTATCGATCAGATAAGCATAACATGGCTAATAATATGAGTCAGATTGATAATAATAAGTGTAATAAGTATAGTAATTGTCGTTCTATCGATCATACCTGCATAATATGGTTAATAATATGAGTTAGATTGATAACAATAAGAGTAATGAGTATAGTAATTGTCGTACTATCGATCGTATAAGCATAATATGGCTTATAATGTGAGTTAGATTGATAATAGTGAGTGCAATAAATATAGTCATTGTCGTTCTATCGCTCATATAAGCACAATATGGCTAATAATATGAGTTAGATTGATAATTATAAGAGTAATAAGTATAGTAATTGTCGTTCTATCGATCATTTAAGCATAATATGGCTAATAATATGAGTTAGCTTGATAACAGTGAGTGTAATAGGTATAGTGAATGTCGTTCTATCGGTCATATCAGCATAATATGGGTAATAATATGAGTTAGATTGATAATAATAAGAGTAATAAGTATAGTAATTGTCGTTCTATCGATCATTTAAGCATAATATGGCTAATAATATGAGTCAGATTGATAATAATAACAGTAATAAGTATAGTAATTGTCGTTCTATCGACAATATAAGCATAATATGGCTAATAATATGAGTTAGATTGATAATACTAAGAGTAGTGAGTATAGTAATTCTCGTTCTATCGATCATATAAGCATAATATGGCTAATAATATGAGTTAGATTGATAATAATGAGAGTAATAAGTATAGTAACTGTCGTTCTATCGATCATATAAGCATAATATGGCTAATAATATGAGTTAGAGTGATAATACTAAGAGTAGTGAGTATAGTAATTCTCATTCTATCGATCATATAAGCATAATATGGCTAATAATATGAGTTAGATTGATAATAATAAGGGTAATAAGTATAGTAATTGTCGTTCTCTCGATCATATAAGCATAATATGGCTAATAATATGAGTTAGATTGATAATACTAAGAGGAGTGAGTATAGTAATTGTCGTTCTATCGATCATATAAGCATAATATGGCTAATAATATGAGTTAGATTGATAATAATAAGAGTAATGAGTATAGTAATTGTAGTTCTATCGATCATATCTGCATAATATGGTTAATAATATGAGTTAGATTGATAATAGTGAGTGTAATAAATATAGTAATTGTCGTTCTATCGCTCATATAAGCACAATATGGCTAATAATATGAGTTAGATTGATAATAATAAGAGTAATAAGTATAGTAATTGTCGTTCTATCGATCATATAAGCATAATATGGCTAATAATATGAGTTAGATTGATAATAATAAGTGTAATAAGTATAGTAATTGTCGTTCTATCGATCATAATTGCATAATATGGTTAATAATATGAATTAGATTGATAATAATAAGAGAAATGAGTATAGTAATTGTCGTACTATCGATCAGATAAGCATAACATGGCTAATAATATGAGTCAGATTGATAATAATAAGTGTAATAAGTATAGTAATTGTCGTTCTATCGATCATACCTGCATAATATGGTTAATAATATGAGTTAGATTGATAACAATAAGAGTAATGAGTATAGTAATTGTCGTACTATCGATCGTATAAGCATAATATGGCTTATAATGTGAGTTAGATTGATAATAGTGAGTGCAATAAATATAGTCATTGTCGTTCTATCGCTCATATAAGCACAATATGGCTAATAATATGAGTTAGATTGATAATTATAAGAGTAATAAGTATAGTAATTGTCGTTCTATCGATCATTTAAGCATAATATGGCTAATAATATGAGTTAGATTGATAACAGTGAGTGTAATAAGTATAGTGAATGTCGTTCTATCGATCATATCAGCATAATATGGGTAATAATATGAGTTAGATTGATAATAATAAGAGTAATAAGTATAGTAATTGTCGTTCTATCGATCATTTAAGCATAATATGGCTAATAATATGAGTCAGATTGATAATAATAACAGTAATAAGTATAGTAATTGTCGTTCTATCGACAATATAAGCATAATATGGCTAATAATATGAGTTAGATTGATAATACTAAGAGTAGTGAGTATAGTAATTCTCGTTCTATCGATCATATAAGCATAATATGGCTAATAATATGAGTTAGATTGATAATAATGAGAGTAATAAGTATAGTAACTGTCGTTCTATCGATCATATAAGCATAATATGGCTAATAATATGAGTTAGAGTGATAATACTAAGAGTAGTGAGTATAGTAATTCTCATTCTATCGATTATATAAGCATAATATGGCTAATAATATGAGTTAGATTGATAATAATAAGGGTAATAAGTATAGTAATTGTCGTTCTCTCGATCATATAAGCATAATATGGCTAATAATATGAGTTAGATTGATAATACTAAGAGGAGTGAGTATAGTAATTGTCGTTCTATCGATCATATAAGCATAATATGGCTAATAATATGAGTTAGATTGATAATAATAAGAGTAATGAGTATAGTAATTGTAGTTCTATCGATCATATCTGCATAATATGGTTAATAATATGAGTTAGAATGATAATAATAAGAGTAATAAGCATAGTAATTGTCGTTCTATCGATCATATCTGCATAATATGGTTAATAATATGAGTTAGATTGATAATAGTGAGTGTAATATGTATAGTGAATGTCGTTCTATCGTTCATATCAGCATAATATGGGTAATAATATGAGTTGGATTGATAATAATAAGAGTAATGAGTATAGTAGTTGTAGTTCTATCGATCATATAAGCATAATGTGGCTAATAATATGAGTCAGATTCATACTAATAAGAGTAATAAGTATAGTAATTGTCGTTCTATCGATCATATAAGCATAATATGGCTAATAATATCAGTTAGATTTACAATAATAAGAGTAATAAGTATAGTAATTGTCGTTCTATCGATCATATAAGCACAATATGGCTAATAATATAAGTTAGATTGATAATAATAAGAGTCATAAGTATAGTAATTGTCGTTCTATCGATCATATCTGCATAATATGGTTAATAATATGAGTTAGATTGATAATAGTGAGTGTAATAAATATAGTAATTGTCGTTCTATCGCTCATATAAGCACAATATGGCTAATAATATGAGTTAGATTGATAATAATAAGAGTAATAAGTATAGTAATTGTCGTTCTATCGATCATATAAGCATAATATGGCTAATAATATGAGTTAGATTGATAATAATAAGTGTAATAAGTATAGTAATTGTCGTTCTATCGATCATAATTGCATAATATGGTTAATAATATGAATTAGATTGATAATAATAAGAGAAATGAGTATAGTAATTGTCGTACTATCGATCATATAAGCATAATATGGTTAATAATATGAGTTAGATTGATAATAGTGAGTGTAATAAATATAGTAATTGTCGTTCTATCGCTCATATAAGCACAATATGGCTAATAATATGAGTTAGATTGATAATAATAAGAGTAATAAGTATAGTAATTGTCGTTCTATCGATCATATAAGCACAATATGGCTAATAATATAAGTTAGATTGATAATAATAAGAGTCATAAGTATAGTAATTGTCGTTCTATCGATCATATCTGCATAATATGGTTAATAATATGAGTTAGATTGATAATAGTGAGTGTAATAAATATAGTAATTGTCGTTCTATCGCTCATATAAGCACAATATGGCTAATAATATGAGTTAGATTGATAATAATAAGAGTAATAAGTATAGTAATTGTCGTTCTATCGATCATATATGCATAATATGGTTAATAATATGAGTTAGATTGATAATAGTGAGTGTAATAAGTATAGTGAATGTCGTTCTATCGATCATATCAGCATAATATGGCTAATAATATGAGTTAGATTCATAATAATAAGAGTAATAAGTAGAGTAATTGTCGTTCTATCGATCATATCTGCATAATATGGTTAATAATATGAGTTAGATTGACAACAATAAGAGAAATGAGTATAGTAGTTGTCGTACTATCGATCATATAAGCATAATATGGCTTATAATATGAGTTAGATTGATAATAGTGAGTGCAATAAATATAGTAATTGTCGTTCTATCGCTCATATAAACACAATATGGCTAATAATATGAGTTAGATTGATAATAATAAGAGTAATAAGTATAGTAATTGTCGTTCTATCGATCATATAAGCATAATAGGGCTAATAATATGAGTTAGATTGATAATAATAAGAGTAATAAGTATAGTAATTGTCGTTCTATCGATCATATCTGCATAATATGGTTAATAATATGAGTTAGATTGATAATATTATGAGTAATAAGTATAGTAATTGTCGTTATATCGATCATATAACCATAATATGGCTAATAGCATGAGTTAGATTGATAATAATAAGAGTAATGAGTATAGTAATTGTCGTTCTATCTATCATATCTGCATAATATGTTTAATAATATGAGTTAGATTCATAATAATAAGAGTAATAAGTACAGTAATTGTCGTTCTATCGATCATATCAGCATAATATGGGTAATAATATGAGTTGGATTGATAATAATAAGAGTAATGAGTATAGTAATTGTAGTTCTATCGATCATATAAGCATAATATGGCTAATAATATGAGTAAGATTCATAATAATAAGAGTAATAAGTATAGTAATTGTCGTTCTATCGATCATTTAAGCATTATATGGGGAATAATATGAGTTGGGTTGATAAAAATAAGAATAATAAGTATAGTAATTGTCGTTCTATCGATCATATAAGCATAATATGGCTAATAATATGAGTTAGGTTGATAATAACAAGAGTAATGAGTATAGTAATTGTCGTTCTATCTATCATATCTGCATAATATGGGTAATAATATGAGTTAGATTCATAATAATAAGAGTAATAAGTACAGTAATTGTCGTTCTATCGATCGTATAAGCATAATATGGCTAATAATATGAGTTAGGTTGATAATAACAAGAGTAATGAGTATAGTAATTGTCGTTCTATCTATCATATCTGCATAATATGGGTAATAATATGAGTTAGATTCATAATAATATGAGTAATAAGTACAGTAATTGTCGTTCTATCGATCATATAAGCATAATATGGCTAATAATGTGAGTTAGATTGATAATATTATGAGTAATAAGTATAGTAATTGTCGTTATATCGATCATATAACCATAATATGGCTAAGAGCATGAGTTAGATTGATAATAATAAGAGTAATGAGTATAGTAATTGTCGTTCTATCGATCATATCTGCATAATATGGTTAATAATATGAGTTAGATTGATAATAGTGAGTGTAATAAATATAGTAATTGTCGTTCTATCGCTCATATAAGCACAATATGGCTAATAATATGAGTTAGATTGATAATAATAAGAGTAATAAGTATAGTAATTGTCGTTCTATCGATCATATAAGCATAATATGGCTAATAATATGAGTTACATTGATAATAATAAGTGTAATAAGTATAGTAATTGTCGTTCTATCGATCATACCTGCATAATATGGTTAATAATATGAGTTAGATTGATAACAATAAGAGTAATGAGTATAGTAATTGTCGTACTATCGATCATATAAGCATAATATGGCTTATAATGTGAGTTAGATTGATAATAGTGGGTGCAATAAATATAGTCATTGTCGTTCTATCGCTCATATAAGCACAATATGGCTAATAATATGAGTTAGATTGATAATTATAAGAGTAATAAGTATAGTAATTGTCGTTCTATCGATCATTTAAGCATAATATGGCTAATAATATGAGTTAGATTGATAACAGTGAGTGTAATAAGTATAGTGAATGTCGTTCTATCGATCATATCAGCATAATATGGGTAATAATATGAGTTAGATTGATAATAATAAGAGTAATAAGTATAGTAATTGTCGTTCTATCGATCATTTAAGCATAATATGGCTAATAATATGAGTCAGATTGATAATAATAACAGTAATAAGTATAGTAATTGTCGTTCTATCGACAATATAAGCATAATATGGCTAATAATATGAGTTAAATTGATAATACTAAGAGTAGTGAGTATAGTAATTCTCGTTCTATCGATCATATAAGCATAATATGGCTAATAATATGAGTTAGATTGATAATAATGAGAGTAATAAGTATAGTAACTGTCGTTCTATCAATCATATAAGCATAATATGGCTAATAATATGAGTTAGAGTGATAATACTAAGAGTAGTGAGTATAGTAATTCTCATTCTATCGATCATATAAGCATAATATGGCTAATAATATGAGTTAGATTGATAATAATAAGGGTAATAAGTATAGTAATTGTCGTTCTCTCGATCATATAAGCATAATATGGCTAATAATATGAGTTAGATTGATAATACTAAGAGGAGTGAGTATAGTAATTGTCGTTCTATCGATCATATAAGCATAATATGGCTAATAATATGAGTTAGATTGATAATAATAAGAGTAATGAGTATAGTAATTGTAGTTCTATCGATCATATCTGCATAATATGGTTAATAATATGAGTTAGAATGATAATAATAAGAGTAATAAGTATAGTAATTGTCGTTCTATCGATCATATCTGCATAATGTGGTTAATAATATGAGTTAGATTGATAATAGTGAGTGTAATATGTATAGTGAATGTCGTTCTATCGTTCATATCAGCATAATATGGGTAATAATATGAGTTGGATTGATAATAATAAGAGTAATGAGTATAGTAATTGTAGTTCTATCGATCATATAAGCATAATGTGGCTAATAATATGAGTCAGATTCATACTAATAAGAGTAATAAGTATAGTAATTGTCGTTCTATCGATCATATAAGCATAATATGGCTAATAATATCAGTTAGATTTACAATAATAAGAGTAATAAGTATAGTAATTGTCGTTCTATCGATCATATAAGCACAATATGGCTAATAATATAAGTTAGATTGATAATAATAAGAGTCATAAGTATAGTAATTGTCGTTCTATCGATCATATCTGCATAATATGGTTAATAATATGAGTTAGATTGATAATAGTGAGTGTAATAAATATAGTAATTGTCGTTCTATCGCTCATATAAGCACAATATGGCTAATAATATGAGTTAGATTGATAATAATAAGAGTAATAAGTATAGTAATTGTCGTTCTATCGATCATATAAGCATAATATGGCTAATAATATGAGTTAGATTGATAATAATAAGTGTAATAAGTATAGTAATTGTCGTTCTATCGATCATAATTGCATAATATGGTTAATAATATGAATTAGATTGATAATAATAAGAGAAATGAGTATAGTAATTGTCGTACTATCGATCATATAAGCATAATATGGCTAATAATATGAGTTAGATTGATAATAGTGAGTGTAATAAATATAGTAATTGTCGTTCTATCGCTCATATAAGCACAATATGGTTAATAATATGAGTTAGATTGATAATAATAAGAGTAATAAGTATAGTAATTGTCGTTCTATCGATCATATATGCATAATATGGTTAATAATATGAGTTAGATTGATAATAGTGAGTGTAATAAGTATAGTGAATGTCGTTCTATCGATCATATCAGCATAATATGGCTAATAATATGAGTTAGATTCATAATAATAAGAGTAATAAGTAGAGTAATTGTCGTTCTATCGATCATATCTGCATAATATGGTTAATAATATGAGTTAGATTGACAACAATAAGAGAAATGAGTATAGTAGTTGTCGTACTATCGATCATATAAGCATAATATGGCTTATAATGTGAGTTAGATTGATAATAGTGAGTGCAATAAATATAGTAATTGTCGTTCTATCGCTCATATAAACACAATATGGCTAATAATATGAGTTAGATTGATAATAATAAGAGTAATAAGTATAGTAATTGTCGTTCTATCGATCATATAAGCATAATAGGGCTAATAATATGAGTTAGATTGATAATAATAAGAGTAATAAGTATAGTAATTGTCGTTCTATCGATCATATCTGCATAATATGGTTAATAATATGAGTTAGATTGATAATATTATGAGTAATAAGTATAGTAATTGTCGTTATATCGGTCATATAACCATAATATGGCTAATAGCATGAGTTCGATTGATAATAATAAGAGTAATGAGTATAGTAATTGTCGTTCTATCTATCATATCTGCATAATATGTTTAATAATATGAGTTAGATTCATAATAATAAGAGTAATAAGTACAGTAATTGTCGTTCTATCGATCATATCAGCATAATATGGGTAATAATATGAGTTGGATTGATAATAATAAGAGTAATGAGTATAGTAATTGTAGTTCTATCGATCATATAAGCATAATATGGCTAATAATATGAGTAAGATTCATAATAATAAGAGTAATAAGTATAGTAATTGTCGTTCTATCGATCATTTAAGCATTATATGGGGAATAATATGAGTTAGGTTGATAAAAATAAGAATAATAAGTATAGTAATTGTCGTTCTATCGATCATATAAGCATAATATGGCTAATAATATGAGTTAGGTTGATAATAACAAGAGTAATGAGTATAGTAATTGTCGTTCTATCTATCATATCTGCATAATATGGGTAATAATATGAGTTAGATTCATAATAATAAGAGTAATAAGTACAGTAATTGTCGTTCTATCGATCATATAAGCATAATATGGCTAATAATATGAGTTAGGTTGATAATAACAAGAGTAATGAGTATAGTAATTGTCGTTCTATCTATCATATCTGCATAATATGGGTAATAATATGAGTTAGATTCATAATAATAAGAGTAATAAGTACAGTAATTGTCGTTCTATCGATCATATAAGCATAATATGGCTAATAATGTGAGTTAGATTGATAATATTATGAGTAATAAGTATAGTAATTGTCGTTATATCGATCATATAACCATAATATGGCTAAGAGCATGAGTTAGATTGATAATAATAAGAGTAATGAGTATAGTAATTGTCGTTCTATCGATCATATCTGCATAATATGGTTAATAATATGAGTTAGATTGATAATAGTGAGTGTAATAAATATAGTAATTGTCGTTCTATCGCTCATATAAGCACAATATGGCTAATAATATGAGTTAGATTGATAATAATAAGAGTAATAAGTATAGTAATTGTCGTTCTATCGATCATATAAGCATAATATGGCTAATAATATGAGTTACATTGATAATAATAAGTGTAATAAGTATAGTAATTGTCGTTCTATCGATCATAATTGCATAATATGGTTAATAATATGAATTAGATTGATAATAATAAGAGAAATGAGTATAGTAATTGTCGTACTATCGATCAGATAAGCATAACATGGCTAATAATATGAGTCAGATTGATAATAATAAGTGTAATAAGTATAGTAATTGTCGTTCTATCGATCATACCTGCATAATATGGTTAATAATATGAGTTAGATTGATAACAATAAGAGTAATGAGTATAGTAATTGTCGTACTATCGATCATATAAGCATAATATGGTTTATAATGTGAGTTAGATTGATAATAGTGAGTGCAATAAATATAGTAATTGTCGTTCTATCGCTCATATAAGCACAATATGGCTAATAATATGAGTTAGATTGATAATAATAAGAGTAATAAGTATAGTAATTGTCGTTCTATCGATCATATAAGCATAATATGGCGAATAATATGAGTTAGATTGATAATAATAAGAGTAATAAGTATAGTAATTGTCTTTCTATCGATCATTTAAGCATAATATGGCTAATAATATGAGTCAGATTGATAATAATAACAGTAATAAGTATAGTAATTGTCGTTCTATCGGTAATATAAGCATAATATGGCTAATAATATGAGTTAGATTGATAATAATAAGAGTAATGAGTATAGTAATTGTAGTTCTATCGATCATTTAAGCATAATATGGCTAATAATACGAGTTAGATTGATAATAATAAGAGTAATGAGCATAGTGATTGTAGTTCTATCGATCATATCTGCATAATATGGTTAATAATATGAGTTAGATTGATAATAATAAGAGTAATAAGTATAGTATTTGTCGTTCTATCGATCATATAAGCATAATATGGCTAATAATATGAGTTAGATTGATAATAATACGAGTAATAAGTATAGTAATTGTCGTTCTATCGATCATATAAGCATAATATGGCTAATAATATGAGTTAGATTGATAATAATAAGAGTAATGAGTATAGTAATTGTAGTTCTATCGATCATTTAAGCATAATATGGCTAATAATATGAGTTAGATTGATAATAATAACAGTAATAAGTATAGTAATTGTCGTTCTATCGCTCATATAAGCACAATATGGTTAATAATATGAGTTAGAATGATAATAATAAGAGTAATAAGTATAGTAATTGTCGTTCTATCGATCATATCTGCATAATATGGTTAATAATATGAGTTAGATTTATAATAGTGAGTGTAATAAGTATAGTGAATGTCGTTCTATCGATCATATCAGCATAATGTGGGTAATAATATGAGTTGGATTGATAATAATAAGAGTAATGAGTATAGTAATTGTAGTTCTATCGATCATATAAGCATAATATGGCTAATAATATGAGTTAGATTGATAATAATACGAGTAATAAGTATAGTAATTGTCGTTCTATCGATCATATAAGCATAATATGGCTAATAATACGAGTTAGATTGATAATAATAAGAGTAATGAGTATAGTAATTGTAGTTCTATCGATCATTTAAGCATAATATGGCTAATAATATGAGTTAGATTGATAATAATAAGAGTAATGAGTATAGTGATTGTAGTTCTATCGATCATATCTGCATAATATGGTTAATAATATGAGTTAGATTGATAATAATAAGAGTAATAAGTATAGTAATTGTCGTTATATCGATCATATAACCATAATATGGCTAAGAGCATGAGTTAGATTGATAATAATAAGAGTAATGAGTATAGTAATTGTCGTTCTATCGATCATATCTGCATAATATGGTTAATAATATGAGTTAGATTGATAATAGTGAGTGTAATAAATATAGTAATTGTCGTTCTATCGCTCATATAAGCACAATATGGCTAATAATATGAGTTAGATTGATAATAATAAGAGTAATAAGTATAGTAATTGTCGTTCTATCGATCATATAAGCATAATATGGCTAATAATATGAGTTAGATTGATAATAATAAGTGTAATAAGTATAGTAATTGTCGTTCTATCGATCATAATTGCATAATATGGTTAATAATATGAATTAGATTGATAATAATAAGAGAAATGAGTATAGTAATTGTCGTACTATCGATCAGATAAGCATAACATGGCTAATAATATGAGTCAGATTGATAATAATAAGTGTAATAAGTATAGTAATTGTCGTTCTATCGATCATACCTGCATAATATGGTTAATAATATGAGTTAGATTGATAACAATAAGAGTAATGAGTATAGTAATTGTCGTACTATCGATCATATAAGCATAATATGGCTAATAATATGAGTCAGATTCATAATAATAAGAGTAATAAGTATAGTAGTTGTCGTTCTATCGATCATTTAAGCATAATATGGCGAATAATATGAGTTGGGTTGATAAACATAAGAATAATAAGTATAGTAATTGTCGTTCTATCGATCATATCAGCATAATATGGTTAATAATATGAGTTAGAATGATAATAATAAGAGTAATAAGTATAGTAATTGTCGTTCTATCGATCATATCTGCATAATATGGTTAATAATATGAGTTAGATTTATAATAGTGAGTGAAATAAGTATAGTGAATGTCGTTCTATCGATCATAATTGCATAATATGGTTAATAATATGAATTAGATTGATAATAATAAGAGAAATGAGTATAGTAATTGTCGTACTATCGATCAGATAAGCATAACATGGCTAATAATATGAGTCAGATTGATAATAATAAGTGTAATAAGTATAGTAATTGTCGTTCTATCGATCATACCTGCATAATATGGTTAATAATATGAGTTAGATTGATAACAATAAGAGTAATGAGTATAGTAATTGTCGTACTATCGATCATATAAGCATAATATGGCTTATAATGTGAGTTAGATTGATAATAGTGAGTGCAATAAATATAGTAATTGTCGTTCTATCGCTCATATAAGCACAATATGGCTAATAATATGAGTTAGATTGATAATAATAAGAGTAATAAGTATAGTAATTGTCGTTCTATCGATCATATAAGCATAATATGGCGAATAATATGAGTTAGATTGATAATAATAAGAGTAATAAGTATAGTAATTGTCGTTCTATCGATCATTTAAGCATAATATGGCTAATAATATGAGTCAGATTGATAATAATAAGAGTAATAAGTATAGTAATTGTCGTTCTATCGATCATATAAGCCTAATATGGCTAATAATATGAGTTAGATTGATAATACTAAGAGTAGTGGGTACAGTAATTCTCGTTCTATCGATCATATAAGCATAATATGGCTAATAATATGAGTTAGATTGATAATAATAAGAGTGATAAGTACAGTAATTGTCGTTCTATCGATCATATAAGCATAATAAGGCTAATAATATGAGTTAGAGTGATAATACTAAGAGTAGTGAGTATAGCAATTCTCATTCTATCGATCATATAAGCATAATATGGCTAATAATATGAGTTAGATTGATAATAATAAGAGTAATGAGTATAGTAATTGTAGTTCTATCGATCATATCTGCATAATATGGTTAATAATATGAGTTAGAATGATAATAATAAGAGTAATAAGTATAGTAATTGTCGTTCTATCGATCATATCTGCATAATATGGTTAATAATATGAGTTAGATTGATAATAGTGAGTGTAATATGTATAGTGAATGTCGTTCTATCGTTCATATCAGCATAATATGGGTAATAATATGAGTTGGATTGATAATAATAAGAGTAATGAGTATAGTAATTGTAGTTCTATCGATCATATAAGCATAATGTGGCTAATAATATGAGTCAGATTCATACTAATAAGAGTAATAAGTATAGTAATTGTCGTTCTATCGATCATATAAGCATAATATGGCTAATAATATCAGTTAGATTTACAATAATAAGAGTAATAAGTATAGTAATTGTCGTTCTATCGAACATATAAGCACAATATGGCTAATAATATAAGTTAGATTGATAATAATAAGAGTCATAAGTATAGTAATTGTCGTTCTATCGATCATATCTGCATAATATGGTTAATAATATGAGTTAGATTGATAATAGTGAGTGTAATAAATATAGTAATTGTCGTTCTATCGCTCATATAAGCACAATATGGCTAATAATATGAGTTAGATTGATAATAATAAGAGTAATAAGTATAGTAATTGTCGTTCTATCGATCATATAAGCATAATATGGCTAATAATATGAGTTAGATTGATAATAATAAGTGTAATAAGTATAGTAATTGTCGTTCTATCGATCATAATTGCATAATATGGTTAATAATATGAATTAGATTGATAATAATAAGAGAAATGAGTATAGTAATTGTCGTACTATCGATCATATAAGCATAATATGGCTAATAATATGAGTTAGATTGATAATAGTGAGTGTAATAAATATAGTAATTGTCGTTCTATCGCTCATATAAGCACAATATGGTTAATAATATGAGTTAGATTGATAATAATAAGAGTAATAAGTATAGTAATTGTCGTTCTATCGATCATATATGCATAATATGGTTAATAATATGAGTTAGATTGATAATAGTGAGTGTAATAAGTATAGTGAATGTCGTTCTATCGATCATATCAGCATAATATGGCTAATAATATGAGTTAGATTCATAATAATAAGAGTAATAAGTAGAGTAATTGTCGTTCTATCGATCATATCTGCATAATATGGTTAATAATATGAGTTAGATTGACAACAATAAGAGAAATGAGTATAGTAGTTGTCGTACTATCGATCATATAAGCATAATATGGCTTATAATGTGAGTTAGATGGATAATAGTGAGTGCAATAAATATAGTAATTGTCGTTCTATCGCTCATATAAACACAATATGGCTAATAATATGAGTTAGATTGATAATAATAAGAGTAATAAGTATAGTAATTGTCGTTCTATCGATCATATAAGCATAATAGGGCTAATAATATGAGTTTGATTGATAATAATAAGAGTAATAAGTATAGTAATTGTCGTTCTATCGATCATATCTGCATAATATGGTTAATAATATGAGTTAGACTGATAATATTATGAGTAATAAGTATAGTAATTGTCGTTATATCGATCATATAACCATAATATGGCTAATAGCATGAGTTAGATTGATAATAATAAGAGTAATGAGTATAGTAATTGTCGTTCTATCTATCATATCTGCATAATATGTTTAATAATATGAGTTAGATTCATAATAATAAGAGTAATAAGTACAGTAATTGTCGTTCTATCGATCATATCAGCATAATATGGGTAATAATATGAGTTGGATTGATAATAATAAGAGTAATGAGTATAGTAATTGTAGTTCTATCGATCATATAAGCATAATATGGCTAATAATATGAGTAAGATTCATAATAATAAGAGTAATAAGTATAGTAATTGTCGTTCTATCGATCATTTAAGCATTATATGGGGAATAATATGAGTTAGGTTGATAAAAATAAGAATAATAAGTATAGTAATTGTCGTTCTATCGATCATATAAGCATAATATGGCTAATAATATGAGTTAGGTTGATAATAACAAGAGTAATGATTATAGTAATTGTCGTTCTATCTATCATATCTGCATAATATGGGTAATAATATGAGTTAGATTCATAATAATAAGAGTAATAAGTACAGTAATTGTCGTTCTATCGGTCATATAAGCATAATATGGCTAATAATATGAGTTAGGTTGATAATAACAAGAGTAATGAGTATAGTAATTGTCGTTCTATCTATCATATCTGCATAATATGGCTAATAATATGAGTTAGATTCATAATAATAAGAGTAATAAGTACAGTAATTGTCGTTCTATCGATCATATAAGCATAATATGGCTAATAATGTGAGTTAGATTGATAATATTATGAGTAATAAGTATAGTAATTGTCGTTATATCGATCATATAACCATAATATGGCTAAGAGCATGAGTTAGATTGATAATAATAAGAGTAATGAGTATAGTAATTGTCGTTCTATCGATCATATCTGCATAATATGGTTAATAATATGAGTTAGATTGATAATAGTGAGTGTAATAAATATAGTAATTGTCGTTCTATCGCTCATATAAGCACAATATGGCTAATAATATGAGTTAGATTGATAATAATAAGAGTAATAAGTATAGTAATTGTCGTTCTATCGATCATATAAGCATAATATGGCTAATAATATGAGTTACATTGATAATAATAAGTGTAATAAGTATAGTAATTGTCGTTCTATCGATCATAATTGCATAATATGGTTAATAATATGAATTAGATTGATAATAATAAGAGAAATGAGTATAGTAATTGTCGTACTATCGATCAGATAAGCATAACATGGCTAATAATATGAGTCAGATTGATAATAATAAGTGTAATAAGTATAGTAATTGTCGTTCTATCGATCATATAAGCACAATATGGCTAATAATATGAGTTAGATTGATAATAATAAGAGTAATAAGTATAGTAATTGTCGTTCTATCGATCATATAAGCATAATATGGCGAATAATATGAGTTAGATTGATAATAATAAGAGTAATAAGTATAGTAATTGTCTTTCTATCGATCATTTAAGCATAATATGGCTAATAATATGAGTCAGATTAATAATAATAACAGTAATAAGTATAGTAATTGTCGTTCTATCGCTCATATAAGCACAATATGGCTAATAATATGAGTTAGATTGATAATAATAAGAGTAATAAGTATAGTAATTGTCGTTCTATCGATCATATAAGCATAATATGGCTAATAATATGAGTTAGATTGATAATAATAAGTGTAATAAGTATAGTAACTGTCGTTCTATCGATCATAATTGCATAATATGGTTAATAATATGAATTAGATTGATAATAATAAGAGAAATGAGTATAGTAATTGTCGTACTATCGATCAGATAAGCATAACATGGCTAATAATATGAGTCAGATTGATAATAATAAGTGTAATAAGTATAGTAATTGTCGTTCTATCGATCATACCTGCATAATATGGTTAATAATATGAGTTAGATTGATAACAATAAGAGTAATGAGTATAGTAATTGTCGTACTATCGATCATATAAGCATAATATGGTTTATAATGTGAGTTAGATTGATAATAGTGAGTGCAATAAATATAGTAATTGTCGTTCTATCGCTCATATAAGCACAATATGGCTAATAATATGAGTTAGATTGATAATAATAAGAGTAATAAGTATAGTAATTGTCGTTCTATCGATCATATAAGCATAATATGGCGAATAATATGAGTTAGATTGATAATAATAAGAGTAATAAGTATAGTAATTGTCTTTCTATCGATCATTTAAGCATAATATGGCTAATAATATGAGTCAGATTGATAATAATAACAGTAATAAGTATAGTAATTGTCGTTCTATCGGTAATATAAGCATAATATGGCTAATAATATGAGTTAGATTGATAATAATAAGAGTAATGAGTATAGTAATTGTAGTTCTATCGATCATTTAAGCATAATATGGCTAATAATACGAGTTAGATTGATAATAATAAGAGTAATGAGCATAGTGATTGTAGTTCTATCGATCATATCTGCATAATATGGTTAATAATATGAGTTAGATTGATAATAATAAGAGTAATAAGTATAGTATTTGTCGTTCTATCGATCATATAAGCATAATATGGCTAATAATATGAGTTAGATTGACAATAATAAGAGTAATGAGTATAGTAATTGTAGTTCTATCGATCATTTAAGCATAATATGGCTAATAATATGAGTTAGATTGATAATAATAACAGTAATAAGTATAGTAATTGTCGTTCTATCGCTCATATAAGCACAATATGGTTAATAATATGAGTTAGAATGATAATAATAAGAGTAATAAGTATAGTAATTGTCATTCTATCGATCATATCTGCATAATATGGTTAATAATATGAGTTAGATTTATAATAGTGAGTGTAATAAGTATAGTGAATGTCGTTCTATCGATCATATCAGCATAATGTGGGTAATAATATGAGTTGGATTGATAATAATAAGAGTAATGAGTATAGTAATTGTAGTTCTATCGATCATATAAGCATAATATGGCTAATAATATGAGTAAGATTCATAATAATAAGAGCAATAAGTATAGTAATTGTCGTTCTATCGATCATTTAAGCATAATATGGCGAATAATATGAGTTGGGTTGATAAAAATAAGAATAATAAGTATAGTAATTGTCGTTCTATCGATCATATAAGCATAATATGGCTAATAATATGAGTTAGGTTGATAATAACAAGAGTAATAAGTATAGTAAATGTCGTGCTATCGATCATATCTGCATAATATGGTTAATAATATGAGTTAGATTGATAATAGTGAGTGTAATAAGTATAGTAATTGTCGTTCTGTCGACCATATTAGCATAATATGGTTAATAAAATGAGTTAGATTGATAATAATAAGAGTAATAAGTATAGTATTTGTCGTTCTATCGATCATATAAGCATAATATGGCTAATAATACGAGTTAGATTGATAATAATAAGAGTAATGAGTATAGTAATTGTAGTTCTATCGATCATTTAAGCATAATATGGCTAATAATATGAGTTAGATTGATAATAATAAGAGTAATGAGTATAGTGATTGTAGTTCTATCGATCATATCTGCATAATATGGTTAATAATATGAGTTAGATTGATAATAATAAGAGTAATAAGTATAGTAATTGTCGTTATATCGATCATATAACCATAATATGGCTAAGAGCATGAGTTAGATTGATAATAATAAGAGTAATGAGTATAGTAATTGTCGTTCTATCGATCATATCTGCATAATATGGTTAATAATATGAGTTAGATTGATAATAGTGAGTGTAATAAATATAGTAATTGTCGTTCTATCGCTCATATAAGCACAATATGGCTAATAATATGAGTTAGATTGATAATAATAAGAGTAATAAGTATAGTAATTGTCGTTCTATCGATCATATAAGCATAATATGGCTAATAATATGAGTTAGATTGATAATAATAAGTGTAATAAGTATAGTAATTGTCGTTCTATCGATCATAATTGCATAATATGGTTAATAATATGAATTAGATTGATAATAATAAGAGAAATGAGTATAGTAATTGTCGTACTATCGATCAGATAAGCATAACATGGCTAATAATATGAGTCAGATTGATAATAATAAGTGTAATAAGTATAGTAATTGTCGTTCTATCGATCATACCTGCATAATATGGTTAATAATATGAGTTAGATTGATAACAATAAGAGTAATGAGTATAGTAATTGTCGTACTATCGATCATATAAGCATAATATGGCTAATAATATGAGTCAGATTCATAATAATAAGAGTAATAAGTATAGTAGTTGTCGTTCTATCGATCATTTAAGCATAATATGGCGAATAATATGAGTTGGGTTGATAAACATAAGAATAATAAGTATAGTAATTGTCGTTCTATCGATCATATCAGCATAATATGGTTAATAATATGAGTTAGAATGATAATAATAAGAGTAATAAGTATAGTAATTGTCGTTCTATCGATCATATCTGCATAATATGGTTAATAATATGAGTTAGATTTATAATAGTGAGTGAAATAAGTATAGTGAATGTCGTTCTATCGATCATAATTGCATAATATGGTTAATAATATGAATTAGATTGATAATAATAAGAGAAATGAGTATAGTAATTGTCGTACTATCGATCAGATAAGCATAACATGGCTAATAATATGAGTCAGATTGATAATAATAAGTGTAATAAGTATAGTAATTGTCGTTCTATCGATCATACCTGCATAATATGGTTAATAATATGAGTTAGATTGATAATAATAAGAGTAATAAGTATAGTAATTGTCGTTCTATCGATCATATAAGCATAATAGGGCTAATAATATGAGTTAGATTGATAATAATAAGAGTAATAAGTATAGTAATTGTCGTTCTATCGATCATATCTGCATAATATGGTTAATAATATGAGTTAGATTGATAATATTATGAGTAATAAGTATAGTAATTGTCGTTATATCGATCATATAACCATAATATGGCTAATAGCATGAGTTAGATTGATAATAATAAGAGTAATGAGTATAGTAATTGTCGTCCTATCTATCATATCTGCATAATATGTTTAATAATATGAGTTAGATTCATAATAATAAGAGTAATAAGTACAGTAATTGTCGTTCTATCGATCATATCAGCATAATATGGGTAATAATATGAGTTGGATTGATAATAATAAGAGTAATGAGTATAGTAATTGTAGTTCTATCGATCATATAAGCATAATATGGCTAATAATATGAGTAAGATTCATAATAATAAGAGTAATAAGTATAGTAATTGTCGTTCTATCGATCATTTAAGCATTATATGGGGAATAATATGAGTTAGGTTGATAAAAATAAGAATAATAAGTATAGTAATTGTCGTTCTATCGATCATATAAGTATAATATGGCTAATAATATGAGTTAGGTTGATAATAACAAGAGTAATGAGTATAGTAATTGTCGTTCTATCTATCATATCTGCATAATATGGGTAATAATATGAGTTAGATTCATAATAATAAGAGTAATAAGTACAGTAATTGTCGTTCTATCGATCATATAAGCATAATATGGCTAATAATATGAGTTAGGTTGATAATAACAAGAGTAATGAGTATAGTAATTGTCGTTCTATCTATCATATCTGCATAATATGGGTAATAATATGAGTTAGATTCATAATAATAAGAGTAATAAGTACAGTAATTGTCGTTCTATCGATCATATAAGCATAATATGGCTAATAATGTGAGTTAGATTGATAATATTATGAGTAATAAGTATAGTAATTGTCGTTATATCGATCATATAACCATAATATGGCTAAGAGCATGAGTTAGATTGATAATAATAAGAGTAATGAGTATAGTAATTGTCGTTCTATCGATCATATCTGCATAATATGGTTAATAATATGAGTTAGATTGATAATAGTGAGTGTAATAAATATAGTAATTGTCGTTCTATCGCTCATATAAGCACAATATGGCTAATAATATGAGTTAGATTGATAATAATAAGAGTAATAAGTATAGTAATTGTCGTTCTATCGATCATATAAGCATAATATGGCTAATAATATGAGTTACATTGATAATAATAAGTGTAATAAGTATAGTAATTGTCGTTCTATCGATCATAATTGCATAATATGGTTAATAATATGAATTAGATTGATAATAATAAGAGAAATGAGTATAGTAATTGTCGTACTATCGATCAGATAAGCATAACATGGCTAATAATATGAGTCAGATTGATAATAATAAGTGTAATAAGTATAGTAATTGTCGTTCTATCGATCATACCTGCATAATATGGTTAATAATATGAGTTAGATTGATAACAATAAGAGTAATGAGTATAGTAATTGTCGTACTATCGATCATATAAGCATAATATGGCTTATAATGTGAGTTAGATTGATAATAATAAGTGTAATAAGTATAGTAATTGTCGTTCTATCGATCATATCTGCATAATATGGTTAATAATATGAGTTAGATTGATAATAGTGAGTGTAATAAGTATAGTAATTGTCGTTCTATCGATCATACCTGCATAATATGGTTAATAATATGAGTTAGATTGATAACAATAAGAGTAATGAGTATAGTAATTGTCGTACTATCGATCATATAAGCATAATATGGTTTATAATGTGAGTTAGATTGATAATAGTGAGTGCAATAAATATAGTAATTGTCGTTCTATCGCTCATATAAGCACAATATGGCTAATAATATGAGTTAGATTGATAATAATAAGAGTAATAAGTATAGTAATTGTCGTTCTATCGATCATATAAGCATAATATGGCGAATAATATGAGTTAGATTGATAATAATAAGAGTAATAAGTATAGTAATTGTCTTTCTATCGATCATTTAAGCATAATATGGCTAATAATATGAGTCAGATTGATAATAATAACAGTAATAAGTATAGTAATTGTCGTTCTATCGGTAATATAAGCATAATATGGCTAATAATATGAGTTAGATTGATAATAATAAGAGTAATGAGTATAGTAATTGTAGTTCTATCGATCATTTAAGCATAATATGGCTAATAATACGAGTTAGATTGATAATAATAAGAGTAATGAGCATAGTGATTGTAGTTCTATCGATCATATCTGCATAATATGGTTAATAATATGAGTTAGATTGATAATAATAAGAGTAATAAGTATAGTATTTGTCGTTCTATCGATCATATAAGCATAATATGGCTAATAATATGAGTTAGATTGATAATAATACGAGTAATATGTATAGTAATTGTCGTTCTATCGATCATATAAGCATAATATGGCTAATAATATGAGTTAGATTGATAATAATAAGAGTAATGAGTATAGTAATTGTAGTTCTATCGATCATTTAAGCATAATATGGCTAATAATATGAGTTAGATTGATAATAATAACAGTAATAAGTATAGTAATTGTCGTTCTATCGCTCATATAAGCACAATATGGTTAATAATATGAGTTAGAATGATAATAATAAGAGTAATAAGTATAGTAATTGTCGTTCTATTGATCATATCTGCATAATATGGTTAATAATATGAGTTAGATTTATAATAGTGAGTGTAATAAGTATAGTGAATGTCGTTCTATCGATCATATCAGCATAATGTGGGTAATAATATGAGTTGGATTGATAATAATAAGAGTAATGAGTATAGTAATTGTAGTTCTATCGATCATATAAGCATAATATGGCTAATAATATGAGTAAGATTCATAATAATAAGAGCAATAAGCATAGTAATTGTCGTTCTATCGATCATTTAAGCATAATATGGCGAATAATATGAGTTGGGTTGATAAAAATAAGAATAATAAGTATAGTAATTGTCGTTCTATCGATCATATAAGCATAATATGGCTAATAATATGAGTTAGGTTGATAATAACAAGAGTAATAAGTATAGTAAATGTCGTGCTATCGATCATATCTGCATAATATGGTTAATAATATGAGTTAGATTGATAATAGTGAGTGTAATAAGTATAGTAATTGTCGTTCTGTCGACCATATTAGCATAATATGGTTAATAAAATGAGTTAGATTGATAATAATAAGAGTAATAAGTATAGTATTTGTCGTTCTATCGATCATATAAGCATAATATGGCTAATAATACGAGTTAGATTGATAATAATAAGAGTAATGAGTATAGTAATTGTAGTTCTATCGATCATTTAAGCATAATATGGCTAATAATATGAGTTAGATTGATAATAATAAGAGTAATGAGTATAGTGATTGTAGTTCTATCGATCATATCTGCATAATATGGTTAATAATATGAGTTAGATTGATAATAATAAGAGTAATAAGTATAGTAATTGTCGTTATATCGATCATATAACCATAATATGGCTAAGAGCATGAGATAGATTGATAATAATAAGAGAAATGAGTATAGTAATTGTCGTTCTATCGATCATATCTGCATAATATGGTTAATAATATGAGTTAGATTGATAATAGTGAGTGTAATAAATATAGTAATTGTCGTTCTATCGCTCATATAAGCATAATATGGCTAATAATATGAGTTAGATTGATAATAATAAGAGTAATAAGTATAGTAATTGTCGTTCTATCGATCATATAAGCATAATATGGCTAATAATATGAGTTAGATTGATAATAATAAGTGTAATAAGTATAGTAATTGTCGTTCTATCGATCATAATTGCATAATATGGTTAATAATATGAATTAGATTGATAATAATAAGAGAAATGAGTATAGTAATTGTCGTACTATCGATCAGATAAGCATAACATGGCTAATAATATGAGTCAGATTGATAATAATAAGTGTAATAAGTATAGTAATTGTCGTTCTATCGATCATACCTGCATAATATGGTTAATAATATGAGTTAGATTGATAACAATAAGAGTAATGAGTATAGTAATTGTCGTACTATCGATCATATAAGCATAATATGGCTAATAATATGAGTCAGATTCATAATAATAAGAGTAATAAGTATAGTAGTTGTCGTTCTATCGATCATTTAAGCATAATATGGCGAATAATATGAGTTGGGTTGATAAACATAAGAATAATAAGTATAGTAATTGTCGTTCTATCGATCATATAAGCATAATATGGCTAATAATATGAGTTAGATTGATAATACTAAGAGTAGTGGGTACAGTAATTCTCGTTCTATCGATCATATAAGCATAATATGGCTAATAATATGAGTTAGATTGATAATAATAAGAGTGATAAGTACAGTAATTGTCGTTCTATCGATCATATAAGCATAATAAGGCTAATAATATGAGTTAGAGTGATAATACTAAGAGTAGTGAGTATAGCAATTCTCATTCTATCGATCATATAAGCATAATATGGCTAATAATATGAGTTAGATTGATAATACTAAGAGTAGTGAGTATAGTAATTCTCGTTCTACCGATCACATAAGCATAATATGACTAATAATATGAGTTAGATTGATAATAATAAGAGTAATAAGTATAGTAATTGTCGTTCTATCGATCATGTAAGCATAATATGGCTAATAATATGAGTTAGATTGATAATACTAAGAGTAGTGAGTATAGTAATTCTCGTTCTATCGATCATATAAGCATAATATGGCTAATAATATGAGTTAGATTGATATTAATAAGAGTGATAAGTACAGTAATTGTCGTTCTATCGATCATATAAGCATAATAAGGCTAATAATATGAGTTAGAGTGATAATACTAAGAGTAGTGAGTATAGCGATTCTCATTCTATCGATCATGTAAGCATAATATGGCTAATAATATGAGTTAGATTCATAATAATAAGAGTAATAAGTATAGTAATTGTCGTTCTATCGATCATTTAAGCATAATATGGCGAATAATATGAGTTGGGTTGATAAAAATAAGAATAATAAGTATAGTAATTGTCGTTCTATCAATCATATAAGCATAATATGGTTAATAATATGAGTTAGAATGATAATAATAAGAGTAATAAGTATAGTAATAGTCGCTCTATCGATCATATCTGCATAATATGGTTAATAATATGAGTTAGATTGATAATAGTGAGTGTAATAAGTATAGTGAATGTCGTTCTGTCGATCATATTAGCAAAATATGGTTAATAATATGAGTTAGATTGATAATAATAAGAGTAATAAGTATAGTATTTGTCGTTCTATCGATCATATAAGCATAATATGGCTAATAATACGAGTTAGATTGATAATAATAAGAGTAATAAGTATAGTAATTGTCGTTCTATCGATCATTTAAGCATAATATGGCTAATAATATGAGTTAGATTGATAATACTAAGAGGAGTGAGTATAGTAATTCTCGTTCTATCGATCACATAAGCATAATATGGCTAATAATATGAGATAGATTGATAATAATAAGAGTAATAAGTATAGTAATTGTCGTTCTATCGATCATATAAGCATAATATGGCTAATAATATGAGTTAGATTGATAATACTAAGAGTAGTGAGTATAGCAATTCTCGTTCTATCGATCATATAAGCATAATATGGCTAATAATATGAGTTAGATTGATAATAATAAGAGTGATAAGTACAGTAATTGTCGTTCTATCGATCATATAAGCATAATAAGGCTAATAATATGAGTTAGAGTGATAATACTAAGAGTAGTGAGTATAGCAATTCTCATTCTATCGATCATATAAGCATAATATGGCTAATAATATGAGTTAGATTCATAATAATAAGAGTAATAAGTATAGTAATTGTCGTTCTATCGATCATTTAAGCATAATATGGCGAATAATATGAGTTGGGTTGATAAAAATAAGAATAATAAGTATAGTAATTGTCGTTCTATCGATCATATAAGCATAATATGGCTAATAATATGAGTAAGATTCATAATAATAAGAGCAATAAGCATAGTAATTGTCGTTCTATCGATCATTTAAGCATAATATGGCGAATAATATGAGTTGGGTTGATAAAAATAAGAATAATAAGTATAGTAATTGTCGTTCTATCGATCATATAAGCATAATATGGCTAATAATATGAGTTAGGTTGATAATAACAAGAGTAATAAGTATAGTAAATGTCGTGCTATCGATCATATCTGCATAATATGGTTAATAATATGAGTTAGATTGATAATAGTGAGTGTAATAAGTATAGTAATTGTCGTTCTGTCGACCATATTAGCATAATATGGTTAATAAAATGAGTTAGATTGATAATAATAAGAGTAATAAGTATAGTATTTGTCGTTCTATCGATCATATAAGCATAATATGGCTAATAATACGAGTTAGATTGATAATAATAAGAGTAATGAGTATAGTAATTGTAGTTCTATCGATCATTTAAGCATAATATGGCTAATAATATGAGTTAGATTGATAATAATAAGAGTAATGAGTATAGTGATTGTAGTTCTATCGATCATATCTGCATAATATGGTTAATAATATGAGTTAGATTGATAATAATAAGAGTAATAAGTATAGTAATTGTCGTTATATCGATCATATAACCATAATATGGCTAAGAGCATGAGATAGATTGATAATAATAAGAGAAATGAGTATAGTAATTGTCGTTCTATCGATCATATCTGCATAATATGGTTAATAATATGAGTTAGATTGATAATAGTGAGTGTAATAAATATAGTAATTGTCGTTCTATCGCTCATATAAGCATAATATGGCTAATAATATGAGTTAGATTGATAATAATAAGAGTAATAAGTATAGTAATTGTCGTTCTATCGATCATATAAGCATAATATGGCTAATAATATGAGTTAGATTGATAATAATAAGTGTAATAAGTATAGTAATTGTCGTTCTATCGATCATAATTGCATAATATGGTTAATAATATGAATTAGATTGATAATAATAAGAGAAATGAGTATAGTAATTGTCGTACTATCGATCAGATAAGCATAACATGGCTAATAATATGAGTCAGATTGATAATAATAAGTGTAATAAGTATAGTAATTGTCGTTCTATCGATCATACCTGCATAATATGGTTAATAATATGAGTTAGATTGATAACAATAAGAGTAATGAGTATAGTAATTGTCGTACTATCGATCATATAAGCATAATATGGCTAATAATATGAGTCAGATTCATAATAATAAGAGTAATAAGTATAGTAGTTGTCGTTCTATCGATCATTTAAGCATAATATGGCGAATAATATGAGTTGGGTTGATAAACATAAGAATAATAAGTATAGTAATTGTCGTTCTATCGATCATATAAGCATAATATGGCTAATAATATGAGTTAGATTGATAATACTAAGAGTAGTGGGTACAGTAATTCTCGTTCTATCGATCATATAAGCATAATATGGCTAATAATATGAGTTAGATTGATAATAATAAGAGTGATAAGTACAGTAATTGTCGTTCTATCGATCATATAAGCATAATAAGGCTAATAATATGAGTTAGAGTGATAATACTAAGAGTAGTGAGTATAGCAATTCTCATTCTATCGATCATATAAGCATAATATGGCTAATAATATGAGTTAGATTGATAATACTAAGAGTAGTGAGTATAGTAATTCTCGTTCTACCGATCACATAAGCATAATATGACTAATAATATGAGTTAGATTGATAATAATAAGAGTAATAAGTATAGTAATTGTCGTTCTATCGATCATGTAAGCATAATATGGCTAATAATATGAGTTAGATTGATAATACTAAGAGTAGTGAGTATAGTAATTCTCGTTCTATCGATCATATAAGCATAATATGGCTAATAATATGAGTTAGATTGATATTAATAAGAGTGATAAGTACAGTAATTGTCGTTCTATCGATCATATAAGCATAATAAGGCTAATAATATGAGTTAGAGTGATAATACTAAGAGTAGTGAGTATAGCGATTCTCATTCTATCGATCATGTAAGCATAATATGGCTAATAATATGAGTTAGATTCATAATAATAAGAGTAATAAGTATAGTAATTGTCGTTCTATCGATCATTTAAGCATAATATGGCGAATAATATGAGTTGGGTTGATAAAAATAAGAATAATAAGTATAGTAATTGTCGTTCTATCAATCATATAAGCATAATATGGTTAATAATATGAGTTAGAATGATAATAATAAGAGTAATAAGTATAGTAATAGTCGCTCTATCGATCATATCTGCATAATATGGTTAATAATATGAGTTAGATTGATAATAGTGAGTGTAATAAGTATAGTGAATGTCGTTCTGTCGATCATATTAGCAAAATATGGTTAATAATATGAGTTAGATTGATAATAATAAGAGTAATAAGTATAGTATTTGTCGTTCTATCGATCATATAAGCATAATATGGCTAATAATACGAGTTAGATTGATAATAATAAGAGTAATAAGTATAGTAATTGTCGTTCTATCGATCATTTAAGCATAATATGGCTAATAATATGAGTTAGATTGATAATACTAAGAGGAGTGAGTATAGTAATTCTCGTTCTATCGATCACATAAGCATAATATGGCTAATAATATGAGATAGATTGATAATAATAAGAGTAATAAGTATAGTAATTGTCGTTCTATCGATCATATAAGCATAATATGGCTAATAATATGAGTTAGATTGATAATACTAAGAGTAGTGAGTATAGCAATTCTCGTTCTATCGATCATATAAGCATAATATGGCTAATAATATGAGTTAGATTGATAATAATAAGAGTGATAAGTACAGTAATTGTCGTTCTATCGATCATATAAGCATAATAAGGCTAATAATATGAGTTAGAGTGATAATACTAAGAGTAGTGAGTATAGCAATTCTCATTCTATCGATCATATAAGCATAATATGGCTAATAATATGAGTTAGATTCATAATAATAAGAGTAATAAGTATAGTAATTGTCGTTCTATCGATCATTTAAGCATAATATGGCGAATAATATGAGTTGGGTTGATAAAAATAAGAATAATAAGTATAGTAATTGTCGTTCTATCAATCATATAAGCATAATATGGTTAATAATATGAGTTAGAATGATAATAATAAGAGTAATAAGTATAGTAATTGTCGTTCTATCGATCATATCTGCATAATATGGTTAATAATATGAGTTAGATTGATAATAGTGAGTGTAATAAGTATAGTGAATGTCGTTCTGTCGATCATATTAGCATAATATGGTTAATAATATGAGTTAGGTTGATAATAATAAGAGTAATAATTATAGTATTTGTCGTTCTATCGATCATATAAGCATAATATGGCTAATAATATGAGTTAGATTGATAATACTAAGAGTAGTGAGTATAGTAATTCTCGTTCTATCGATCATATAAGCATAATATGGCTAATAATATTAGTTAGATTGATAATAATAAGAGTGATAAGTACAGTAATTCTCGTTCTATCGATCACATAAGCATAATATGGCTAATAATATGAGTTAGATTGATAATAATAAGAGTAATAAGTATAGTAATTGTCGTTCTATCGATCATATAAGCATAATATGGCTAATAATATGAGTTAGATTGATAATACTAAGAGTAGTGGGTACAGTAATTCTCGTTCTATCGATCATATAAGCATAATATGGCTAATAATATGAGTTAGATTGATAATAATAAGAGTGATAAGTACAGTAATTGTCGTTCTATCGATCATATAAGCATAATAAGGCTAATAATATGAGTTAGAGTTATAATACTAAGAGTAGTGAGTATAGCAATTCTCATTCTATCGATCATATAAGCATAATATGGCTAATAATATGAGTTAGATTGATAATACTAAGAGTAGTGAGTATAGTAATTCTCGTTCTATCGATCACATAAGCATAATATGGCTAATAATATGAGTTAGATTGATAATAATAAGAGTAATAAGTATAGTAATTGTCGTTCTATCGATCATGTAAGCATAATATGGCTAATAATATGAGTTAGATTGATAATACTAAGAGTAGTGAGTATAGTAATTCTCGTTCTATCGATCATATAAGCATAATATGGCTAATAATATGAGTTAGATTGATATTAATAAGAGTGATAAGTACAGTAATTGTCGTTCTATCGATCATATAAGCATAATAAGGCTAATAATATGAGTTAGACTGATAATACTAAGAGTAGTGAGTATAGCAATTCTCATTCTATCGATCATATAAGCATAATATGGCTAATAATATGAGTTAGATTCATAATAATAAGAGTAATAAGTAGAGTAATTGTCGTTCTATCGATCATTTAAGCATAATATGGCGAATAATATGAGTTGGGTTGATAAAAATAAGAATAATAAGTATAGTAATTGTCGTTCTATCAATCATATAAGCATAATATGGTTAATAATATGAGTTAGAATGATAATAATAAGAGTAATAAGTATAGTAATTGTCGCTCTATCGATCATATCTGCATAATATGGTTAATAATATGAGTTAGATTGATAATAGTGAGTGTAATAAGTATAGTGAATGTCGTTCTGTCGATCATATTAGCAAAATATGGTTAATAATATGAGTTAGATTGATAATAATAAGAGTAATAAGTATAGTATTTGTCGTTCTATCGATCACATAAGCATAATATGGCTAATAATACGAGTTAGATTGATAAAAATAAGAGTAATAAGTATAGTAATTGTCGTTCTATCGATCATTTAAGCATAATATGGCTATTAATATGAGTTAGATTGATAATACTAAGAGGAGTGAGTATAGTAATTCTCGTTCTATCGATCACATAAGCATAATATGGCTAATAATATGAGTTAGATTGATAATAATAAGAGTAATAAGTATAGTAATTGTCGTTCTATCGATCATATAAGCATAATATGGCTAATAATATGAGTTAGATTGATAATAATAAGAGTGATAAGTACAGTAATTCTCGTTCTATCGATCACATAAGCATAATATGGCTAATAATATGAGTTAGATTGATAATAATAAGAGGAATAAGTATAGTAATTGTCGTTCTATCGATCATATATGCATAATATGGCTAATAATATGAGTTAGATTGATAATACTAAGAGTAGCGAGTATAGTAATTCTCGTTCTATCGATCACATAAGCATAATATGGCTAATAATATGAGTTAGATTGATAATAATAAGAGTAATAAGTATAGTAATTGTCGTTCTATCGATCATGTAAGCATAATATGGCTAATAATATGAGTTAGATTGATAATACTAAGAGTAGTGAGTATAGCAATTCTCATTCTATCGATCATATAAGCATAATATGGCTAATAATATGAGTTAGATTGATAATAATAAGAGTAATAAGTATAGTAATTGTCGTTCTATCGATCATATAAGCATAATATGGCTAATAATATGAGTTAGATTGATAATAATAACAGTAATAAGTATAGTAATTGTCGTTCTATCGATAATATAACCATAATATGGCTAATAATATGAGTTAGATTGATAATACTAAGAGTAGTGAGTATAGTAATTCTCATTCTACCGATCATATAAGCATAACATGGCTAATAATATGAGTTAGATTGATAATACTAAGAGTAGTGAGTATAGTAATTCTCGTTCTATCGATCATATAAGCATAATATGGCTAAAAATATGATTGAGATTGATAATAATAAGAGTAATAAGTACAGTAATTGTCGTTCTATCGATCATATAAGCATAATAAGGCTAATAATATGAGTTAGAGTGATAATACTAAGAGTAGTGAGCATAGCAATTCTCATTCTATCGATCATATAAGCATAATATGGCTAACAATATGTGTTAGATTGATAATACTAAGAGTAGTGAGTATAGTAATTCTCGTTCTATCGATCATATAAGCATAATATGGTTAATAATATGAGTTAGATTCATAATAATAAGAGTAATAAGTAGAGTAATTGTCGTTCTATCGATCATTTAAGCATAATATGGCGAATAATATGAGTTGGGTTGATAAAAATAAGAATAATAAGTATAGTAATTGTCGTTCTATCAATCATATAAGCATAATATGGTTAATAATATGAGTTAGAATGATAATAATAAGAGTAATAAGTATAGTAATTGTCGCTCTATCGATCATATCTGCATAATATGGTTAATAATATGAGTTAGATTGATAATAGTGAGTGTAATAAGTATAGTGAATGTCGTTCTGTCGATCATATTAGCAAAATATGGTTAATAATATGAGTTAGATTGATAATAATAAGAGTAATAAGTATAGTATTTGTCGTTCTATCGATCACATAAGCATAATATGGCTAATAATACGAGTTAGATTGATAAAAATAAGAGTAATAAGTATAGTAATTGTCGTTCTATCGATCATTTAAGCATAATATGGCTATTAATATGAGTTAGATTGATAATACTAAGAGGAGTGAGTATAGTAATTCTCGTTCTATCGATCACATAAGCATAATATGGCTAATAATATGAGTTAGATTGATAATAATAAGAGTAATAAGTATAGTAATTGTCGTTCTATCGATCATATAAGCATAATATGGCTAATAATATGAGTTAGATTGATAATAATAAGAGTGATAAGTACAGTAATTCTCGTTCTATCGATCACATAAGCATAATATGGCTAATAATATGAGTTAGATTGATAATAATAAGAGTAATAAGTATAGTAATTGTCGTTCTATCGATCATATATGCATAATATGGCTAATAATATGAGTTAGATTGATAATACTAAGAGTAGCGAGTATAGTAATCCTCGTTCTATCGATCACATAAGCATAATATGGCTAATAATATGAGTTAGATTGATAATAATAAGAGTAATAAGTATAGTAATTGTCGTTCTATCGATCATGTAAGCATAATATGGCTAATAATATGAGTTAGATTGATAATACTAAGAGTAGTGAGTATAGCAATTCTCATTCTATCGATCATATAAGCATAATATGGCTAATAATATGAGTTAGATTGATAATAATAAGAGTAATAAGTATAGTAATTGTCGTTCTATCGATCATATAAGCATAATATGGCTAATAATATGAGTTAGATTGATAATAATAACAGTAATAAGTATAGTAATTGTCGTTCTATCGATAATATAACCATAATATGGCTAATAATATGAGTTAGATTGATAATACTAAGAGTAGTGAGTATAGTAATTCTCATTCTACCGATCATATAAGCATAACATGGCTAATAATATGAGTTAGATTGATAATACTAAGAGTAGTGAGTATAGTAATTCTCGTTCTATCGATCATATAAGCATAATATGGCTAAAAATATGATTGAGATTGATAATAATAAGAGTAATAAGTACAGTAATTGTCGTTCTATCGATCATATAAGCATAATAAGGCTAATAATATGAGTTAGAGTGATAATACTAAGAGTAGTGAGCATAGCAATTCTCATTCTATCGATCATATAAGCATAATATGGCTAACAATATGTGTTAGATTGATAATACTAAGAGTAGTGAGTATAGTAATTCTCGTTCTATCGATCATATAAGCATAATATGGTTAATAATATGATTGAGATTGATAATAATAAGAGTAATAAGTACAGTAATTGTCGTTCTATCTATCATATAAGCATAATAAGGCTAATAATATGAGTTAGATTGATAATAATAAGAGTAATGAGTATAGTAATTGTAGCTCTATCGACCATATCTGCTTAATATGGTTAATAATATGAGTTAGAATGATAATAATAAGAGTAATAAGTATAGTAATTGTCGTTCTATCGATCATATATGCATAATATGGTTAATAATATGAGGCAGATTCATAATAATAAGAGTAATAAGTATAGTAGTTGTCGTTCTATCGATCATTTAAGCATAATATGGCGAATAATATGAGTTGGGTTGATAAAAATAAGAATAATAAGTATAGTAATTGTCGTTCTATCGATCATATAAGCATAATATGGTTAATAATATGAGTTAGAATGATAATAATAAGAGTAATAGGTATAGTAATTGTCGTTCTATCGATCATATCTGCATAATATGGTTAATAATATGAGTTAGATTGATAATAGTGAGTGTAATAAGTATAGTGAATGTCGTTCTATCGATCATATCAGCATAATATGGGTAATAATATGAGTTAGATTGATAATAATAAGAGTAATAAGTATAGTATTTGTCGTTCTATCGATCATATAGGTATAATATGGCTAATAATATGAGTTAGATTGATAATAATAAGAGTAATAAGTATAGTAATTGTCGTTCTATTGATCATTTAAGCATAATAAGGCTAATAATATGAGTTAGAGTGATAATACTAAGAGTAGTGAGTATAGCAATTCTCATTCTATCGATCATATAAGCATAATATGGCTAATAATATGAGTTAGATTGATAATACTAAGAGTAGCGAGTATAGTAATTCTCGTTCTATCGATCACATAAGCATAATATGGCTAATAATATGAGTTAGATTGATAATAATAAGAGTAATAAGTATAGTAATTGTCGTTCTATCGATCATGTAAGCATAATATGGCTAATAATATGAGTTAGGTTGATAATACTAAGAGTAGTGAGTATAGTAATTCTCGTTCTATCGATCATATAAGCATAATATGGCTAATAATATGAGTTAGATTGATATTAATAAGAGTGATAAGTACAGTAATTGTCGTTCTATCGATCATATAAGCATAATAAGGCTAATAATATGAGTTAGAGTGATAATACTAAGAGTAGTGAGTATAGCAATTCTCATTCTATCGATCATATAAGCATAATATGGCTAATAATATGAGTTAGATTCATAATAAAAAGAGTAATAAGTATAGTAATTGTCGTTCTATCGATCATTTAAGCATAATATGGCGAATAATATGAGTTGGGTTGATAAAAATAAGAATAATAAGTATAGTAATTGTCGTTCTATCAATCATATAAGCATAATATGGTTAATAATATGAGTTAGAATGATAATAATAAGAGTAATAAGTATAGTAATTGTCGCTCTATCGATCATATCTGCATAATATGGTTAATAATATGAGTTAGATTGATAATAGTGAGTGTAATAAGTATAGTGAATGTCGTTCTGTCGATCATATTAGCAAAATATGGTTAATAATATGAGTTAGATTGATAATAATAAGAGTAATAAGTATAGTATTTGTCGTTCTATCGATCATATAAGCATAATATGGCTAATAATATGAGTTAGATTGATAATAATAACAGTAATAAGTATAGTAATTGTCGTTCTATCGATAATATAACCATAATATGGCTAATAATATGAGTTAGATTGATAATACTAAGAGTAGTGAGTATAGTAATTCTCATTCTACCGATCATATAAGCATAACATGGCTAATAATATGAGTTAGATTGATAA
Source organism: Megachile rotundata (assembly GCF_050947335.1). Classification (NCBI taxonomy): domain Eukaryota; kingdom Metazoa; phylum Arthropoda; class Insecta; order Hymenoptera; family Megachilidae; genus Megachile; species Megachile rotundata. The sequence continues at coordinate 92,809 of NW_027473450.1, read as the reverse complement.
TACTAAGAGTAGTGAGTATAGTAATTCTCGTTCTATCGATCATATAAGCATAATATGGCTAAAAATATGATTGAGATTGATAATAATAAGAGTAATAAGTACAGTAATTGTCGTTCTATCGATCATATAAGCATAATAAGGCTAATAATATGAGTTAGAGTGATAATACTAAGAGTAGTGAGCATAGCAATTCTCATTCTATCGATCATATAAGCATAATATGGCTAACAATATGTGTTAGATTGATAATACTAAGAGTAGTGAGTATAGTAATTCTCGTTCTATCGATCATATAAGCATAATATGGTTAATAATATGATTGAGATTGATAATAATAAGAGTAATAAGTACAGTAATTGTCGTTCTATCGATCATATAAGCATAATAAGGCTAATAATATGAGTTAGAGTGATAATACTAAGAGTAGTGAGTATAGTAATTCTCATTCTATCGATCATATAAGCATAATATGGCTAACAATATGAGTTAGATTGATAACACTAAGAGTAGTGAGTATAGTAATTCTCGTTCTATCGATCATATAAGCATAATATGGCTAATAATATGATTGAGATTGATAATAATAAGAGTAATAAGTACAGTAATTGTCGTTCTATCGATCATATAAGCATAATAAGGCTAATAATATGAGTTAGATTGATAATAATAAGAGTAATGAGTATAGTAATTGTAGCTCTATCGATCATATCTGCTTAATATGGTTAATAATATGAGTGAGAATGATAATAATAAGAGTAATAAGTATAGTAATTGTCGTTCTATCGATCATATATGCATAATATGGTTAATAATATGAGGCAGATTCATAATAATAAGAGTAATAAGTATAGTAGTTGTCGTTCTATCGATCATTTAAGCATAATATGGCGAATAATATGAGTTAGATTGATAATAATAAGAGTAATAAGTATAGTAATTGTCGTTCTATCGATCATGTAAGCATAATATGGCTAATAATATGAGTTAGGTTGATAATACTAAGAGTAGTGAGTATAGCAATTCTCATTCTATCGATCATATAAGCATAATATGGCTAATAATATGAGTTAGATTGATAATAATAAGAGTAATAAGTATAGTAATTGTCGTTCTATCGATCATATAAGCATAATATGGCTAATAATATGAGTTAGATTGATAATAATAACAGTAATAAGTATAGTAATTGTCGTTCTATCGATCATATAGGTATAATATGGCTAATAATATGAGTTAGATTGATAATAATAAGAGTAATAAGTATAGTAATTGTCGTTCTATTGATCATTTAAGCATAATAAGGCTAATAATATGAGTTAGAGTGATAATACTAAGAGTAGTGAGTATTGCAATTCTCATTCTATCGATCATATAAGCATAATATGGCTAATAATATGAGTTAGATTGATAATACTAAGAGTAGCGAGTATAGTAATTCTCGTTCTATCGATCACATAAGCATAATATGGCTAATAATATGAGTTAGATTGATAATAATAAGAGTAATAAGTATAGTAATTGTCGTTCTATCGATCATGTAAGCATAATATGGCTAATAATATGAGTTAGGTTGATAATACTAAGAGTAGTGAGTATAGTTATTCTCGTTCTATCGATCATATAAGCATAATATGGCTAATAATATGAGTTAGATTGATATTAATAAGAGTGATAAGTACAGTAATTGTCGTTCTATCGATCATATAAGCATAATAAGGCTAATAAAATGAGTTAGAGTGATAATACTAAGAGTAGTGAGTATAGCAATTCTCATTCTATCGATCATATAAGCATAATATGGCTAATAATATGAGTTAGATTCATAATAATAAGAGTAATAAGTATAGTAATTGTCGTTCTATCGATCATTTAAGCATAATATGGCGAATAATATGAGTGGGGTTGATAAAAATAAGAATAATAAGTATAGTAATTGTCGTTCTATCAATCATATAAGCATAATATGGTTAATAATATGAGTTAGAATGATAATAATAAGAGTAATAAGTATAGTAATTGTCGCTCTATCGATCATATCTGCATAATATGGTTAATAATATGAGTTAGATTGATAATAGTGAGTGTAATAAGTATAGTGAATGTCGTTCTGTCGATCATATTAGCAAAATATGGTTAATAATATGAGTTAGATTGATAATAATAAGAGTAATAAGTATAGTATTTGTCGTTCTATCGATCATATAAGCATAATATGGCTAATAATACGAGTTAGATTGATAATAATAAGAGTAATAAGTATAGTAATTGTCGTTCTATCGATCATTTAAGCATAATATGGCTAATAATATGAGTTAGATTGATAATACTAAGAGGAGTGAGTATAGTAATTCTCGTTCTATCGATCACATAAGCATAATATGGCTAATAATATGAGTTAGATTGATAATAATAAGAGTAATAAGTATAGTAATTGTCGTTCTATCGATCATATAAGCATAATATGGCTAATAATATGAGTTAGATTGATAATACTAAGAGTAGTGAGTATAGCAATTCTCGTTCTATCGATCATATAAGCATAATATGGCTAATAATATGAGTTAGATTGATAATAATAACAGTAATAAGTATAGTAATTGTCGTTCTATCGATAATATAACCATAATATGGCTAATAATATGAGTTAGATTGATAATACTAAGAGTAGTGAGTATAGTAATTCTCATTCTACCGATCATATAAGCATAACATGGCTAATAATATGAGTTAGATTGATAATACTAAGAGTAGTGAGTATAGTAATTCTCGTTCTATCGATCATATAAGCATAATATGGCTAAAAATATGATTGAGATTGATAATAATAAGAGTAATAAGTACAGTAATTGTCGTTCTATCGATCATATAAGCATAATAAGGCTAATAATATGAGTTAGAGTGATAATACTAAGAGTAGTGAGCATAGCAATTCTCATTCTATCGATCATATAAGCATAATATGGCTAACAATATGTGTTAGATTGATAATACTAAGAGTAGTGAGTATAGTAATTCTCGTTCTATCGATCATATAAGCATAATATGGCTAATAATATGATTGAGATTGATAATAATAAGAGTAATAAGTACAGTAATTGTCGTTCTATCGACCATATAAGCATAATAAGGCTAATAATATGAGTTAGATTGATAATAATAAGAGTAATGAGTATAGTAATTGTAGCTCTATCGATCATATCTGCTTAATATGGTTAATAATATGAGTTAGAATGATAATAATAAGAGTAATAAGTATAGTAATTGTCGTTCTATCGATCATATCTGCATAATATGGTTAATAATATGAGTTAGATTGATAATAGTGAGTGTAATAAGTATAGTGAATGTCGTTCTATCGATCATATCAGCATAATATGGGTAATAATATGTGTTAGATTGATAATAATAAGAGTATTAAGTATAGTATTTGTCGTTCTATCGATCATATAGGTATAATATGGCTAATAATATGAGTTAGATTGATAATAATAAGAGTAATAAGTATAGTAATTGTCGTTCTATTGATCATTTAAGCATAATATGGCTAATAATATGAGTTAGATTGATAATACTAAGAGTAGTGAGTATAGTAATTCTCGTTCTATCGATCATATAAGCATAATATGGCTAATAATATGAGTTAGATTGATAATAATAAGAGTGATAAGTACAGTAATTCTCGTTCTATCGATCACATAAGCATAATATGGCTAATAATATGAGTTAGATTGATAATAATAAGAGTAATAAGTATAGTAATTGTCGTTCTATCGATAATATAACCATAATATGGCTAATAATATGAGTTAGATTGATAATACTAAGAGTAGTGAGTATAGTAATTCTCGTTCTATCGATCATATAAGCATAATATGGCTAATAATATGATTGAGATTGATAATAATAAGAGTAATAAGTACAGTAATTGTCGTTCTATCGATCATATAAGCATAATAAGGCTAATAATATGAGTTAGAGTGATAATACTAAGAGTAGTGAGTATACTAATTCTCGTTCTATCCATCATATAAGCATAATATGGCTAATAATATGAGTTAGATTGATAATACTAAGAGTAGTGAGTATAGTAATTCTCGTTCTATCGATCATATAAGCATAATATGGTTAATAATATGATTGAGATTGATAATAATAAGAGTAATAAGTACAGTAATTGTCGTTCTATCGATGATATAAGCATAATAAGGCTAATAATATGAGTTAGAGTGATAATACTAAGAGTAGTGAGTATAGTAATTCTCATTCTATCGATCATATAAGCATAACATGGCTAACAATATGAGTTAGATTGATAATACTAAGAGTAGTGAGTATAGTAATTCTCGTTCTATCGATCATATAAGCATAATATGGCTAATAATATGATTGAGATTGATAATAATAAGAGTAATAAGTACAGTAATTGTCGTTCTGTCGATCATATAAGCATAATAAGGCTAATAATATGAGTTAGATTGATAATAATAAGAGTAATGAGTATAGTAATTGTAGCTCTATCGATCATATCTGCTTAATATGGTTAATAATATGAGTTAGAATGATAATAATAAGAGTAATAAGTATAGTAATTGTCGTTCTATCGATCATATATGCATAATATGGTTAATAATATGAGGCAGATTCATTATAATAAGAGTAATAAGTATAGTAGTTGTCGTTCTATCGATCATTTAAGCATAATATGGCTAATAATATGAGTTATATTGATAATACAAAGAGTAGTGAGTATAGTAATTCCCGTTCTGCCGATCATATAAGCATAATATGGCTAATAATATGAGTTACATTGATAATAATAAGAGTGATAAGTACAGTAATTGTCGTTCTATCGGTCATATAAGCATAATAAGGCTAATAATATGAGTTAGAGTGATAATACTAAGAGTAGTGAGTATAGCAATTCTCATTCTATCGATCATATAAGCATAATATGGCTAATAATATGAGTTAGATTGATAATACTAAGAGTAGTGAGTATAGTAATTCTCGTTCTATCGATCACATAAGCATAATATGACTAATAATATGAGTTAGATTGATAATAATAAGAGTGATAAGTACAGTAATTGTCGTTCTATCGATCATATAAGCATGATAAGGCTAATAATATGAGTTAGAGTGATAATACTAAGAGTAGTGAGTATAGCAACTCTCATTCTATCGATCATATAAGCATAATATGGCTAATAATATGAGTTAGATTCATAATAATAAGAGTAATAAGTATAGTAATTGTCGTTCTATCGATCATTTAAGCATAATATGGCGAATAATATGAGTTGGGTTGATAAAAATAAGAATAATAAGTATAGTAATTGTCGTTCTATCAATCATATAAGCATAATATGGTTAATAATATGAGTTAGAATGATAATAATAAGAGTAATAAGTATAGTAATTGTCGCTCTATCGATCATATCTGCATAATATGGTTAATAATATGAGTTAGATTGATAATAGTGAGTGTAATAAGTATAGTGAACGTCGTTCTGTCGATCATATTAGCAAAATATGGTTAATAATATGAGTTAGATTGATAATAATAAGAGTAATAAGTATAGTAATTGTCGTTCTATCGATCATTTAAGCATAATATGGCTAATAATATGAGTTAGATTGATAATACTAAGAGGAGTGAGATTAGTAATTCTCGTTCTATCGATCACATAAGCATAATATGGCTAATAATATGAGTTAGATTGATAATAATAAGAGTAGTGAGTATAGTAATTGTCGTTCTATCGATCATATAAGCATAATATGGCTAATAATATGAGTTAGATTGATAATAATAAGAGTAATAAGTATAGTATTTGTCGTTCTATCGATCATATAGGTATAATATGGCTAATAATATGAGTTAGATTGATAATAATAAGAGTAATAAGTATAGTAATTGTCGTTCTATTGATCATTTAAGCATAATATGGCTAATAATATGAGTTAGATTGATAATAATAACAGTAATAAGTATAGTAATTGTCGTTCTATCGATAATATAAGCATAATATGGCTAATAATATGAGTTATATTGATAATACAAAGAGTAGTGAGTATAGTAATTCTCGTTCTGCCGATCATATAAGCATAATATGGCTAATAATATGAGTTAGATTGATAATAATAAGAGTGATAAGTACAGTAATTGTCGTTCTATCGGTCATATAAGCATAATAAGGCTAATAATATGAGTTAGAGTGATAATACTAAGAGTAGTGAGTATAGCAATTCTCATTCTATCGATCATATAAGCATAATATGGCTAATAATATGAGTTAGATTGATAATGCTAAGAGTAGTGAGTATAGTAATTCTCGTTCTATCGATCACATAAGCATAATATGGCTAATAATATGAGTTAGATTGATAATAATAAGAGAAATAAGTATAGTAATTGTCGTTCTATCGATCATATAAGCATAATATGGCTAATAATATGAGTTGGATTGATAATACTAAGAGTAGTGAGTATAGTAATTCTCGTTCTATCGATCATTTAAGCATAATATGGCGAATAATATGAGTTGGGTTGATAAAAATAAGAATAATAAGTATAGTAATTGTCGTTCTATCAATCATATAAGCATAATATGGTTAATAATATGAGTTAGAATGATAATAATAAGAGTAATAAGTATAGTAATTGTCGCTCTATCGATCATATCTGCATAATATGGTTAATAATATGAGTTAGATTGATAATAGTGAGTGTAATAAGTATAGTGAACGTCGTTCTGTCGATCATATTAGCAAAATATGGTTAATAATATGAGTTAGATTGATAATAATAAGAGTAATAAGTATAGTAATTGTCGTTCTATCGATCATTTAAGCATAATATGGCTAATAATATGAGTTAGATTGATAATACTAAGAGGAGTGAGATTAGTAATTCTCGTTCTATCGATCACATAAGCATAATATGGCTAATAATATGAGTTAGATTGATAATAATAAGAGTAGTGAGTATAGTAATTGTCGTTCTATCGATCATATAAGCATAATATGGCTAATAATATGAGTTAGATTGATAATAATAAGAGTAATGAGTATAGTAATTGTAGTTCTATCGATCATATCCGCATAATGTGGTTAATAATATGTGTTAGAATGATAATAATAAGAGTAATAAGTATAGTAATTGTCGTTCTATCGATCATATCTGCATAATATGGTTAATAATATGAGTTAGATTGATAACAATAAGAGTAATAAGTATAGTAATTGTCGTTATATCGATCATATAACCATAATATGGCTAATAGCATGAGTTAGATTGATAATAATAAGAGTAATGAGTATAGTAATTGTCGTTCTATCGATCATATAAGCACAATATGGCTAATAAATGAGTTAGATTGATAATAATAAGAGTAATAAGTATAGTAATTGTCGTTCTATCGATCATATCTGCATAATATGGTTAATAATATGAGTTAGATTGATAATAGTGAGTGTAATAAGTATAGTGAATGTCGTTCTGTCGATCATATTAGCATAATATGGTTAATAATATGAGTTAGATTGATAATAATAAGAGTAATAAGTATAGTATTTGTCGTTCTATCGATCATATAAGCATAATATGGCTAATAATATGAGTTAGATTGATAATACTAAGAGTAGTGAGTATAGTAATTCTCGTTCTATCGATCATATAAGCATAATATGGCTAATAATATGATTGAGATTGATAATAATAAGAGTAATAAGTACAGTAATTGTCGTTCTATCGATCATATAAGCATAGTAAGGCTAATAATATGAGTTAGAGTGATAATACTAAGAGTAGTGAGTATAGTAATTCTCGTTCTATCCATCATATAAGCATAATATGGCTAATAATATGAGTTAGATTGATAATACTAAGAGTAGTGAGTATAGTAATTCTCGTTCTATCGATCATATAAGCATAATATGGTTAATAATATGATTGAGATTGATAATAATAAGAGTAATAAGTACAGTAATTGTCGTTCTATCGATGATATAAGCATAATAAGGCTAATAATATGAGTTAGAGTGATAATACTAAGAGTAGTGAGTATAGTAATTCTCATTCTATCGATCATATAAGCATAATATGGCTAACAATATGAGTTAGATTGATAATACTAAGAGTAGTGAGTATAGTAATTCTCGTTCTATCGATCATATAAGCATAATATGGCTAATAATATGATTGAGATTGATAATAATAAGAGTAATAAGTACAGTAATTGTCGTTCTATCGATGATATAAGCATAATAAGGCTAATAATATGAGTTAGAGTGATAATACTAAGAGTAGTGAGTATAGTAATTCTCATTCTATCGATCATATAAGCATAATATGGCTAACAATATGAGTTAGATTGATAATACTAAGAGTAGTGAGTATAGTAATTCTCGTTCTATCGATCATATAAGCATAATATGGCTAATAATATGATTGAGATTGATAATAATAAGAGTAATAAGTACAGTAATTGTCGTTCTGTCGATCATATAAGCATAATAAGGCTAATAATATGAGTTAGATTGATAATAATAAGAGTAATGAGTATAGTAATTGTAGCTCTATCGATCATATCTGCTTAATATGGTTAATAATATGAGTTAGAATGATAATAATAAGAGTAATAAGTATAGTAATTGTCGTTCTATCGATCATATATGCATAATATGGTTAATAATATGAGGCAGATTCATAATAATAAGAGTAATAAGTATAGTAGTTGTCGTTCTATCGATCATTTAAGCATAATATGGCTAATAATATGAGTTATATTGATAATACAAAGAGTAGTGAGTATAGTAATTCTCGTTCTGCCGATCATATAAGCATAATATGGCTAATAATATGAGTTACATTGATAATAATAAGAGTGATAAGTACAGTAATTGTCGTTCTATCGGTCATATAAGCATAATAAGGCTAATAATATGAGTTAGAGTGATAATACTAAGAGTAGTGAGTATAGCAATTCTCATTCTATCGATCATATAAGCATAATATGGCTAATAATATGAGTTAGATTGATAATACTAAGAGTAGTGAGTATAGTAATTCTCGTTCTATCGATCACATAAGCATAATATGACTAATAATATGAGTTAGATTGATAATAATAAGAGTGATAAGTACAGTAATTGTCGTTCTATCGATCATATAAGCATGATAAGGCTAATAATATGAGTTAGAGTGATAATACTAAGAGTAGTGAGTATAGCAATTCTCATTCTATCGATCATATAAGCATAATATGGCTAATGATATGAGTTAGATTGATAATAATAAGAGTAATGAGTATAGTAATTGTAGTTCTATCGATCATATCTGCATAATATGGTTAATAATATGTGTTAGAATGATAATAATAAGAGTAATAAGTATAGTAATTGTCGTTCTATCGATCATATCTGCATAATATGGTTAATAATATGAGTTAGATTGATAACAATAAGAGTAATAAGTATAGTAATTTTCGTTATATCGATCATATAACCATAATATGGCTAATAGCATGAGTTAGATTGATAATAATAAGAGTAATGAGTATAGTAATTGTCGTTCTATCGATCATATAAGCACAATATGGCTAATAATATGAGTTAGATTGATAATAATAAGAGTAATAAGTATAGTAATTGTCGTTCTATCGATCATATCTGCATAATATGGTTAATAATATGAGTTAGATTGATAATAGTGAGTGTAATAAGTATAGTGAATGTCGTTCTGTCGATCATATTAGCATAATATGGTTAATAATATGAGTTAGATTGATAATAATAAGAGTAATAAGTATAGTATTTGTCGTTCTATCGATCATATAAGCATAATATGGCTAATACTATGAGTTAGATTGATAATACTAAGAGTAGTGAGTATAGTAATTCTCGTTCTATCGATCATATAAGCATAATATGGCTAATAATATGAGTTAGATTGATAATAATAAGAGTGATAAGTACAGTAATTCTCGTTCTATCGATCACATAAGCATAATATGGCTAATAATATGAGTTAAATTGATAATAATAAGAGTAATAAGTATAGTAATTGTCGTTCTATCGATAATATAACCATAATATGGCTAATAATATGAGTTAGATTGATAATACTAAGAGTAGGGAGTATAGTAATTCTCGTTCTATCGATCATATAAGCATAATATGGCTAATAATATGATTGAGATTGATAATAATAAGAGTAATAAGTACAGTAATTGTCGTTCTATCGATCATATAAGCATAATAAGGCTAATAATATGAGTTAGAGTGATAATACTAAGAGTAGTGAGTATAGCAATTCTCATTCTATCGATCATATAAGCATAATATGGCTAACAATATGAGTTAGATTGATAATACTAAGAGTAGTGAGTATAGTAATTCTCGTTCTATCGATCATATAAGCATAATATGGCTAATAATATGATTGAGATTGATAATAATAAGAGTAATAAGTACAGTAATTCTCGTTCTATCGATCATATAAGCATAATAAGGCTAATAATATGAGTTAGAGTGATAATACTAAGAGTAGTGAGTATAGTAATTCTCATTCTATCGATCATATAAGCATAATATGGCTAACAATATGAGTTAGATTGATAATACTAAGAGTAGTGAGTATAGTAATTCTCGTTCTATCGATCATATAAGCATAATATGGCTAATAATATGATTGAGATTGATAATAATAAGAGTAATAAGTACAGTAATTGTCGTTCTATCGATCATATAAGCATAATAAGGCTAATAATATGAGTTAGAGTGATAATACTAAGAGTAGTGAGTATAGCAATTCTCATTCTATCGATCATATAAGCATAATATGGCTAACAATATGAGTTAGATTGATAATACTAAGAGTAGTGAGTATAGTAATTCTCGTTCTATCGATCATATAAGCATAATATGGCTAATAATATGATTGAGATTGATAATAATAAGAGTAATAAGTACAGTAATTGTCGTTCTATCGATCATATAAGCATAATAAGGCTAATAATATGAATTAGAGTGATAATACTAAGAGTAGTGAGTATAGTAATTCTCATTCTATCGATCATATAAGCATAATATGGCTAATAATATGAGTTAGATTGATAATACTAAGAGTAGTGAGTATAGTAATTCTCGTTCTATCCATCATATAAGCATAATATGGCTAATAATATGAGTTAGATTGATAATACTAAGAGTAGTGAGTATAGTAATTCTCGTTCTATCGATCATATAAGCATAATATGGCTAATAATATGATTGAGATTGATAATAATAAGAGTAATAAGAACAGTAATTGTCGTTCTATCGATCATATAAGCATAATAAGGCTAATAATATGAATTAGAGTGATAATACTAAGAGTAGTGAGTATGGTAATTCTCATTCTATCGATCATATAAGCATAATATGGCTAATAATATGAGTTAGATTGATAATACTAAGAGTAGTGAGTATAGTAATTCTCGTTCTATCCATCATATAAGCATAATATGGCTAATAATATGAGTTAGATTGATAATACTAAGAGTAGTGAGTATAGTAATTCTCATTATATCGATCATATAAGCATAATATGGCTAACAATATGAGTTAGATTGATAATACTAAGAGTAGTGAGTATAGTAATTCTCGTTCTATCGATCATATAAGCATAATATGGCTAATAATATGATTGAGATTGATAATAATAAGAGTAATAAGTACAGTAATTGTCGTTCTGTCGATCATATAAGCATAATAAGGCTAATAATATGAGTTAGATTGATAATAATAAGAGTAATGAGTATAGTAATTCTCATTCTATCGATCATATAAGCTTAATATGGCTAATAATATGAGTTAGATTGATAATACTAAGAGTAGTGAGTATAGTAATTCTCGTTCTATCGATCACATAAGCATAATATGGCTAATAATATGAGTTAGATTGATAATAATAAGAGTAATAAGTATAGTAATTGTCGTTCTATCGATCATATAAGCATAATATGGCTAATAATATGAGTTGGATTGATAATACTAAGAGTAGTGAGTATAGTAATTCTCGTTCTATCGATCATATAAGCATAATATGACTAATAATATGAGTTAGATTGATAATAATAAGAGTGATAAGTACAGTAATTGTCGATCTATCGATCATATAAGCATAATAAGGCTAATAATATGAGTTAGAGTGATAATACTAAGAGTAGTGAGTATAGCAATTCTCATTCTATCGATCATATAAGCATAATATGGCTAATAATATGAGTTAGATTCATAATAATAAGAGTAATAAGTATAGTAATTGTCGTTCTATCGATCATTTAAGCATAATATGGCGAATAATATGAGTTGGGTTGATAAAAATAAGAATAATAAGTATAGTAATTGTCGTTCTATCAATCATATTAGCATAATATGGTTAATAATATGAGTTAGAATGATAATAATAAGAGTAATAAGTATAGTAATTGTCGCTCTATCGATCATATCTGCATAATATGGTTAATAATATGAGTTAGATTGATAATAGTGAGTGTAATAAGTATAGTGAACGTCGTTCTGTCGATCATATTAGCAAAATATGGTTAATAATATGAGTCGGATTGATAATAATAAGAGTAATAAGTATAGTAATTGTCGTTCTATCGATCATTTAAGCATAATATGGCTAATAATATGAGTTAGATTGATAATACTAAGAGGAGTGAGTATAGTAATTCTCGTTCTATCGATCACATAAGCATAATATGGCTAATAATATGAGTTAGATTGATAATAATAAGAGTAGTGAGTATAGTAATTGTCGTTCTATCGATCATATAAGCATAATATGGCTAATAATATGAGTTAGATTGATAATAATAAGAGTAATGAGTATAGTAATTGTAGTTCTATCGATCATATCTGCATAATATGGTTAATAATATGTGTTAGAATGATAATAATAAGAGTAATAAGTATAGTAATTTTCGTTCTATCGATCATATCTGCATAATATGGTTAATAATATGAGTTAGATTGATAATAATAAGAGTAATAAGTATAGTATTTGTCGTTCTATCGATCATATAAGCATAATATGGCTAATAAAATGAGTTAGATTGATAATACTAAGAGTAGTGAGTATAGTAATTCTCGTTCTATCGATCATATAAGCATAATATGGCTAATAATATGATTGAGATTGATAATAATAAGAGTGATAAGTACAGTAATTGTCGTTCTATCGATCATATAAGCATAATAAGGCTAATAATATGAGTTAGAGTGATAATACTAAGAGTAGTGAATATAGCAATTCTCATTCTATCGATCATATAAGCATAATATGGCTAACAATATGAGTTAGATTGATAATACTAAGAGTAGTGAGTATAGTAATTCTCGTTCTATCGATCATATAAGCATAATATGGCTAATAATATGATTGAGATTGATAATAATAAGAGTAATAAGTACAGTAATTGTCGTTCTATCGATCATATAAGCATAATAAGGCTAATAATATGAATTAGAGTGATAATACTAAGAGTAGTGAGTATAGTAATTCTCATTCTATCGATCATATAAGCATAATATGGCTAATAATATGAGTTAGATTGATAATACTAAGAGTAGTGAGTATAGTAATTCTCGGTCTATCCATCATATAAGCATAATATGGCTAATAATATGATTGAGATTGATAATAATAAGAGTAATAAGTACAGTAATAGTCGTTCTCTCGATCATATAAGCATAATATGGCTAATAATATGAGTTAGAGTGATAATACTAAGAGTAGTGAGTATAGTAATTCTCATTCTATCGATCATATAAGCATAATATGGCTAATAATATGAGTTAGATTGATAATAATAACAGTAATAAGTATAGTAATTCTCGTTCTATCGATAATATAAGCATAATATGGCTAATAATATGAGTTAGAGTGATAATACTAAGAGTAGTGAGTATAGCAATTCTCATTCTATCGATCATATAAGCATAATATGGCTAATAATATGAGTTAGATTCATAATAATAAGAGTAATAAGTATAGTAATTGTCGTTCTATCGATCATTTAAGCATAATATGGCGAATAATATGAGTTGGGTTGATAAAAATAAGAATAATAAGTATAGTAATTGTCGTTCTATCAATCATATAAGCATAATATGGTTAATAATATGAGTTAGAATGATAATAATAAGAGTAATAAGTATAGTAATTGTCGCTCTATCGATCATATCTGCATAATATGGTTAATAATATGAGTTAGATTGATAATAGTGAGTGTAATAAGTATAGTGAATGTCGTTCTGTCGATCATATTAGCAAAATATGGTTAATAATATGAGTTAGATTGATAATAATAAGAGTAATAAGTATAGTATTTGTCGTTCTATCGATCATATAAGCATAATATGGCTAATAATATGAGTTAGATTGATAATAATAACAGTAATAAGTATAGTAATTGTCGTTCTATCGATAATATAACCATAATATGGCTAATAATATGAGTTAGATTGATAATACTAAGAGTAGTGAGTATAGTAATTCTCATTCTACCGATCATATAAGCATAACATGGCTAATAATATGAGTTAGATTGATAATACTAAGAGTAGTGAGTATAGTAATTCTCGTTCTATCGATCATATAAGCATAATATGGCTAAAAATATGATTGAGATTGATAATAATAAGAGTAATAAGTACAGTAATTGTCGTTCTATCGATCATATAATCATAATAAGGCTAATAATATGAGTTAGAGTGATAATACTAAGAGTAGTGAGCATAGCAATTCTCATTCTATCGATCATATAAGCATAATATGGCTAACAATATGTGTTAGATTGATAATACTAAGAGTAGTGAGTATAGTAATTCTCGTTCTATCGATCATATAAGCATAATATGGTTAATAATATGATTGAGATTGATAATAATAAGAGTAATAAGTACAGTAATTGTCGTTCTATCGATCATATAAGCATAATAAGGCTAATAATATGAGTTAGAGTGATAATACTAAGAGTAGTGAGTATAGTAATTCTCATTCTATCGATCATATAAGCATAATATGGCTAACAATATGAGTTAGATTGATAATACTAAGAGTAGTGAGTATAGTAATTCTCGTTCTATCGATCATATAAGCATAATATGGCTAATAATATGATTGAGATTGATAATAATAAGAGTAATAAGTACAGTAATTGTCGTTCTATCGATCATATAAGCATAATAAGGCTAATAATATGAGTTAGATTGATAATAATAAGAGTAATGAGTATAGTAATTGTAGCTCTATCGATCATATCTGCTTAATATGGTTAATAATATGAGTGAGAATGATAATAATAAGAGTAATAAGTATAGTAATTGTCGTTCTATCGATCATATATGCATAATATGGTTAATAATATGAGGCAGATTCATAATAATAAGAGTAATAAGTATAGTAGTTGTCGTTCTATCGATCATTTAAGCATAATATGGCGAATAATATGAGTTGGGTTGATAAAAATAAGAATAATAAGTATAGTAATTGTCGTTCTATCGATCATATAAGCATAATATGGTTAATAATATGAGTTAGAATGATAATAATAAGAGTAATAAGTATAGTAATTGTCGTTCTATCGATCATATCTGCATAATATGGTTAATAATATGAGTTAGATTGATAATAGTGAGTGTAATAAGTATATTGAATGTCGTTCTATCGATCATATCAGCATAATATGGGTAATAATATGAGTTAGATTGATAATAATAAGAGTAATAAGTATAGCATTTGTCGTTCTATCGATCATATAGGTATAATATGGCTAATAATATGAGTTAGATTGATAATAATAAGAGTAATAAGTATAGTAATTGTCGTTCTATTGATCATTTAAGCATAATAAGGCTAATAATATGAGTTAGAGTGATAATACTAAGAGTAGTGAGTATTGCAATTCTCATTCTATCGATCATATAAGCATAATATGGCTAATAATATGAGTTAGATTGATAATACTAAGAGTAGCGAGTATAGTAATTCTCGTTCTATCGATCACATAAGCATAATATGGCTAATAATATGAGTTAGATTGATAATAATAAGAGTAATAAGTATAGTAATTGTCGTTCTATCGATCATGTAAGCATAATATGGCTAATAATATGAGTTAGGTTGATAATACTAAGAGTAGTGAGTATAGTTATTCTCGTTCTATCGATCATATAAGCATAATATGGCTAATAATATGAGTTAGATTGATATTAATAAGAGTGATAAGTACAGTAATTGTCGTTCTATCGATCATATAAGCATAATAAGGCTAATAAAATGAGTTAGAGTGATAATACTAAGAGTAGTGAGTATAGCAATTCTCATTCTATCGATCATATAAGCATAATATGGCTAATAATATGAGTTAGATTCATAATAATAAGAGTAATAAGTATAGTAATTGTCGTTCTATCGATCATTTAAGCATAATATGGCGAATAATATGAGTGGGGTTGATAAAAATAAGAATAATAAGTATAGTAATTGTCGTTCTATCAATCATATAAGCATAATATGGTTAATAATATGAGTTAGAATGATAATAATAAGAGTAATAAGTATAGTAATTGTCGCTCTATCGATCATATCTGCATAATATGGTTAATAATATGAGTTAGATTGATAATAGTGAGTGTAATAAGTATAGTGAATGTCGTTCTGTCGATCATATTAGCAAAATATGGTTAATAATATGAGTTAGATTGATAATAATAAGAGTAATAAGTATAGTATTTGTCGTTCTATCGATCATATAAGCATAATATGGCTAATAATACGAGTTAGATTGATAATAATAAGAGTAATAAGTATAGTAATTGTCGTTCTATCGATCATTTAAGCATAATATGGCTAATAATATGAGTTAGATTGATAATACTAAGAGGAGTGAGTATAGTAATTCTCGTTCTATCGATCACATAAGCATAATATGGCTAATAATATGAGTTAGATTGATAATAATAAGAGTAATAAGTATAGTAATTGTCGTTCTATCGATCATATAAGCATAATATGGCTAATAATATGAGTTAGATTGATAATACTAAGAGTAGTGAGTATAGCAATTCTCGTTCTATCGATCATATAAGCATAATATGGCTAATAATATGAGTTAGATTGATAATAATAACAGTAATAAGTATAGTAATTGTCGTTCTATCGATAATATAACCATAATATGGCTAATAATATGAGTTAGATTGATAATACTAAGAGTAGTGAGTATAGTAATTCTCATTCTACCGATCATATAAGCATAACATGGCTAATAATATGAGTTAGATTGATAATACTAAGAGTAGTGAGTATAGTAATTCTCGTTCTATCGATCATATAAGCATAATATGGCTAAAAATATGATTGAGATTGATAATAATAAGAGTAATAAGTACAGTAATTGTCGTTCTATCGATCATATAAGCATAATAAGGCTAATAATATGAGTTAGAGTGATAATACTAAGAGTAGTGAGCATAGCAATTCTCATTCTATCGATCATATAAGCATAATATGGCTAACAATATGTGTTAGATTGATAATACTAAGAGTAGTGAGTATAGTAATTCTCGTTCTATCGATCATATAAGCATAATATGGCTAATAATATGATTGAGATTGATAATAATAAGAGTAATAAGTACAGTAATTGTCGTTCTATCGACCATATAAGCATAATAAGGCTAATAATATGAGTTAGATTGATAATAATAAGAGTAATGAGTATAGTAATTGTAGCTCTATCGATCATATCTGCTTAATATGGTTAATAATATGAGTTAGAATGATAATAATAAGAGTAATAAGTATAGTAATTGTCGTTCTATCGATCATATCTGCATAATATGGTTAATAATATGAGTTAGATTGATAATAGTGAGTGTAATAAGTATAGTGAATGTCGTTCTATCGATCATATCAGCATAATATGGGTAATAATATGTGTTAGATTGATAATAATAAGAGTATTAAGTATAGTATTTGTCGTTCTATCGATCATATAGGTATAATATGGCTAATAATATGAGTTAGATTGATAATAATAAGAGTAATAAGTATAGTAATTGTCGTTCTATTGATCATTTAAGCATAATATGGCTAATAATATGAGTTAGATTGATAATACTAAGAGTAGTGAGTATAGTAATTCTCGTTCTATCGATCATATAAGCATAATATGGCTAATAATATGAGTTAGATTGATAATAATAAGAGTGATAAGTACAGTAATTCTCGTTCTATCGATCACATAAGCATAATATGGCTAATAATATGAGTTAGATTGATAATAATAAGAGTAATAAGTATAGTAATTGTCGTTCTATCGATAATATAACCATAATATGGCTAATAATATGAGTTAGATTGATAATACTAAGAGTAGTGAGTATAGTAATTCTCGTTCTATCGATCATATAAGCATAATATGGCTAATAATATGATTGAGATTGATAATAATAAGAGTAATAAGTACAGTAATTGTCGTTCTATCGATCATATAAGCATAATAAGGCTAATAATATGAGTTAGAGTGATAATACTAAGAGTAGTGAGTATACTAATTCTCGTTCTATCCATCATATAAGCATAATATGGCTAATAATATGAGTTAGATTGATAATACTAAGAGTAGTGAGTATAGTAATTCTCGTTCTATCGATCATATAAGCATAATATGGTTAATAATATGATTGAGATTGATAATAATAAGAGTAATAAGTACAGTAATTGTCGTTCTATCGATGATATAAGCATAATAAGGCTAATAATATGAGTTAGAGTGATAATACTAAGATTAGTGAGTATAGTAATTCTCATTCTATCGATCATATAAGCATAACATGGCTAACAATATGAGTTAGATTGATAATACTAAGAGTAGTGAGTATAGTAATTCTCGTTCTATCGATCATATAAGCATAATATGGCTAATAATATGATTGAGATTGATAATAATAAGAGTAATAAGTACAGTAATTGTCGTTCTGTCGATCATATAAGCATAATAAGGCTAATAATATGAGTTAGATTGATAATAATAAGAGTAATGAGTATAGTAATTGTAGCTCTATCGATCATATCTGCTTAATATGGTTAATAATATGAGTTAGAATGATAATAATAAGAGTAATAAGTATAGTAATTGTCGTTCTATCGATCATATATGCATAATATGGTTAATAATATGAGGCAGATTCATTATAATAAGAGTAATAAGTATAGTAGTTGTCGTTCTATCGATCATTTAAGCATAATATGGCTAATAATATGAGTTATATTGATAATACAAAGAGTAGTGAGTATAGTAATTCTCGTTCTGCCGATCATATAAGCATAATATGGCTAATAATATGAGTTACATTGATAATAATAAGAGTGATAAGTACAGTAATTGTCGTTCTATCGGTCATATAAGCATAATAAGGCTAATAATATGAGTTAGAGTGATAATACTAAGAGTAGTGAGTATAGCAATTCTCATTCTATCGATCATATAAGCATAATATGGCTAATAATATGAGTTAGATTGATAATACTAAGAGTAGTGAGTATAGTAATTCTCGTTCTATCGATCACATAAGCATAATATGACTAATAATATGAGTTAGATTGATAATAATAAGAGTGATAAGTACAGTAATTGTCGTTCTATCGATCATATAAGCATGATAAGGCTAATAATATGAGTTAGAGTGATAATACTAAGAGTAGTGAGTATAGCAACTCTCATTCTATCGATCATATAAGCATAATATGGCTAATAATATGAGTTAGATTCATAATAATAAGAGTAATAAGTATAGTAATTGTCGTTCTATCGATCATTTAAGCATAACATGGCGAATAATATGAGTTGGGTTGATAAAAATAAGAATAATAAGTATAGTAATTGTCGTTCTATCAATCATATAAGCATAATATGGTTAATAATATGAGTTAGAATGATAATAATAAGAGTAATAAGTATAGTAATTGTCGCTCTATCGATCATATCTGCATAATATGGTTAATAATATGAGTTAGATTGATAATAGTGAGTGTAATAAGTATAGTGAACGTCGTTCTGTCGATCATATTAGCAAAATATGGTTAATAATATGAGTTAGATTGATAATAATAAGAGTAATAAGTATAGTAATTGTCGTTCTATCGATCATTTAAGCATAATATGGCTAATAATATGAGTTAGATTGATAATACTAAGAGGAGTGAGATTAGTAATTCTCGTTCTATCGATCACATAAGCATAATATGGCTAATAATATGAGTTAGATTGATAATAATAAGAGTAGTGAGTATAGTAATTGTCGTTCTATCGATCATATAAGCATAATATGGCTAATAATATGAGTTAGATTGATAATAATAAGAGTAATAAGTATAGTATTTGTCGTTCTATCGATCATATAGGTATAATATGGCTAATAATATGAGTTAGATTGATAATAATAAGAGTAATAAGTATAGTAATTGTCGTTCTATTGATCATTTAAGCATAATATGGCTAATAATATGAGTTAGATTGATAATAATAACAGTAATAAGTATAGTAATTGTCGTTCTATCGATAATATAAGCATAATATGGCTAATAATATGAGTTATATTGATAATACAAAGAGTAGTGAGTATAGTAATTCTCGTTCTGCCGATCATATAAGCATAATATGGCTAATAATATGAGTTAGATTGATAATAATAAGAGTGATAAGTACAGTAATTGTCGTTCTATCGGTCATATAAGCATAATAAGGCTAATAATATGAGTTAGAGTGATAATACTAAGAGTAGTGAGTATAGCAATTCTCATTCTATCGATCATATAAGCATAATATGGCTAATAATATGAGTTAGATTGATAATGCTAAGAGTAGTGAGTATAGTAATTCTCGTTCTATCGATCACATAAGCATAATATGGCTAATAATATGAGTTAGATTGATAATAATAAGAGAAATAAGTATAGTAATTGTCGTTCTATCGATCATATAAGCATAATATGGCTAATAATATGAGTTGGATTGATAATACTAAGAGTAGTGAGTATAGTAATTCTCGTTCTATCGATCATTTAAGCATAATATGGCGAATAATATGAGTTGGGTTGATAAAAATAAGAATAATAAGTATAGTAATTGTCGTTCTATCAATCATATAAGCATAATATGGTTAATAATATGAGTTAGAATGATAATAATAAGAGTAATAAGTATAGTAATTGTCGCTCTATCGATCATATCTGCATAATATGGTTAATAATATGAGTTAGATTGATAATAGTGAGTGTAATAAGTATAGTGAACGTCGTTCTGTCGATCATATTAGCAAAATATGGTTAATAATATGAGTTAGATTGATAATAATAAGAGTAATAAGTATAGTAATTGTCGTTCTATCGATCATTTAAGCATAATATGGCTAATAATATGAGTTAGATTGATAATACTAAGAGGAGTGAGATTAGTAATTCTCGTTCTATCGATCACATAAGCATAATATGGCTAATAATATGAGTTAGATTGATAATAATAAGAGTAGTGAGTATAGTAATTGTCGTTCTATCGATCATATAAGCATAATATGGCTAATAATATGAGTTAGATTGATAATAATAAGAGTAATGAGTATAGTAATTGTAGTTCTATCGATCATATCCGCATAATGTGGTTAATAATATGTGTTAGAATGATAATAATAAGAGTAATAAGTATAGTAATTGTCGTTCTATCGATCATATCTGCATAATATGGTTAATAATATGAGTTAGATTGATAACAATAAGAGTAATAAGTATAGTAATTGTCGTTATATCGATCATATAACCATAATATGGCTAATAGCATGAGTTAGATTGATAATAATAAGAGTAATGAGTATAGTAATTGTCGTTCTATCGATCATATAAGCACAATATGGCTAATAAATGAGTTAGATTGATAATAATAAGAGTAATAAGTATAGTAATTGTCGTTCTATCGATCATATCTGCATAATATGGTTAATAATATGAGTTAGATTGATAATAGTGAGTGTAATAAGTATAGTGAATGTCGTTCTGTCGATCATATTAGCATAATATGGTTAATAATATGAGTTAGATTGATAATAATAAGAGTAATAAGTATAGTATTTGTCGTTCTATCGATCATATAAGCATAATATGGCTAATAATATGAGTTAGATTGATAATACTAAGAGTAGTGAGTATAGTAATTCTCGTTCTATCGATCATATAAGCATAATATGGCTAATAATATGATTGAGATTGATAATAATAAGAGTAATAAGTACAGTAATTGTCGTTCTATCGATCATATAAGCATAATAAGGCTAATAATATGAGTTAGAGTGATAATACTAAGAGTAGTGAGTATAGTAATTCTCGTTCTATCCATCATATAAGCATAATATGGCTAATAATATGAGTTAGATTGATAATACTAAGAGTAGTGAGTATAGTAATTCTCGTTCTATCGATCATATAAGCATAATATGGTTAATAATATGATTGAGATTGATAATAATAAGAGTAATAAGTACAGTAATTGTCGTTCTATCGATGATATAAGCATAATAAGGCTAATAATATGAGTTAGAGTGATAATACTAAGAGTAGTGAGTATAGTAATTCTCATTCTATCGATCATATAAGCATAATATGGCTAACAATATGAGTTAGATTGATAATACTAAGAGTAGTGAGTATAGTAATTCTCGTTCTATCGATCATATAAGCATAATATGGCTAATAATATGATTGAGATTGATAATAATAAGAGTAATAAGTACAGTAATTGTCGTTCTATCGATGATATAAGCATAATAAGGCTAATAATATGAGTTAGAGTGATAATACTAAGAGTAGTGAGTATAGTAATTCTCATTCTATCGATCATATAAGCATAATATGGCTAACAATATGAGTTAGATTGATAATACTAAGAGTAGTGAGTATAGTAATTCTCGTTCTATCGATCATATAAGCATAATATGGCTAATAATATGATTGAGATTGATAATAATAAGAGTAATAAGTACAGTAATTGTCGTTCTGTCGATCATATAAGCATAATAAGGCTAATAATATGAGTTAGATTGATAATAATAAGAGTAATGAGTATAGTAATTGTAGCTCTATCGATCATATCTGCTTAATATGGTTAATAATATGAGTTAGAATGATAATAATAAGAGTAATAAGTATAGTAATTGTCGTTCTATCGATCATATATGCATAATATGGTTAATAATATGAGGCAGATTCATAATAATAAGAGTAATAAGTATAGTAGTTGTCGTTCTATCGATCATTTAAGCATAATATGGCTAATAATATGAGTTATATTGATAATACAAAGAGTAGTGAGTATAGTAATTCTCGTTCTGCCGATCATATAAGCATAATATGGCTAATAATATGAGTTACATTGATAATAATAAGAGTGATAAGTACAGTAATTGTCGTTCTATCGGTCATATAAGCATAATAAGGCTAATAATATGAGTTAGAGTGATAATACTAAGAGTAGTGAGTATAGCAATTCTCATTCTATCGATCATATAAGCATAATATGGCTAATAATATGAGTTAGATTGATAATACTAAGAGTAGTGAGTATAGTAATTCTCGTTCTATCGATCACATAAGCATAATATGACTAATAATATGAGTTAGATTGATAATAATAAGAGTGATAAGTACAGTAATTGTCGTTCTATCGATCATATAAGCATGATAAGGCTAATAATATGAGTTAGAGTGATAATACTAAGAGTAGTGAGTATAGCAATTCTCATTCTATCGATCATATAAGCATAATATGGCTAATGATATGAGTTAGATTGATAATAATAAGAGTAATGAGTATAGTAATTGTAGTTCTATCGATCATATCTGCATAATATGGTTAATAATATGTGTTAGAATGATAATAATAAGAGTAATAAGTATAGTAATTGTCGTTCTATCGATCATATCTGCATAATATGGTTAATAATATGAGTTAGATTGATAATAGTGAGTGTAATAAGTATAGTGAATGTCGTTCTGTCGATCATATTAGCATAATATGGTTAATAATATGAGTTAGATTGATAACAATAAGAGTAATAAGTATAGTAATTTTCGTTATATCGATCATATAACCATAATATGGCTAATAGCATGAGTTAGATTGATAATAATAAGAGTAATGAGTATAGTAATTGTCGTTCTATCGATCATATAAGCACAATATGGCTAATAATATGAGTTAGATTGATAATAATAAGAGTAATAAGTACAGTAATTGTCGTTCTATCGATCATATAAGCATAATAAGGCTAATAATATGAGTTAGAGTGATAATACTAAGAGTAGTGAGTATAGCAATTCTCATTCTATCGATCATATAAGCATAATATGGCTAACAATATGAGTTAGATTGATAATACTAAGAGTAGTGAGTATAGTAATTCTCGTTCTATCGATCATATAAGCATAATATGGCTAATAATATGATTGAGATTGATAATAATAAGAGTAATAAGTACAGTAATTCTCGTTCTATCGATCATATAAGCATAATAAGGCTAATAATATGAGTTAGAGTGATAATACTAAGAGTAGTGAGTATAGTAATTCTCATTCTATCGATCATATAAGCATAATATGGCTAACAATATGAGTTAGATTGATAATACTAAGAGTAGTGAGTATAGTAATTCTCGTTCTATCGATCATATAAGCATAATATGGCTAATAATATGATTGAGATTGATAATAATAAGAGTAATAAGTACAGTAATTGTCGTTCTATCGATCATATAAGCATAATAAGGCTAATAATATGAGTTAGAGTGATAATACTAAGAGTAGTGAGTATAGCAATTCTCATTCTATCGATCATATAAGCATAATATGGCTAACAATATGAGTTAGATTGATAATACTAAGAGTAGTGAGTATAGTAATTCTCGTTCTATCGATCATATAAGCATAATATGGCTAATAATATGATTGAGATTGATAATAATAAGAGTAATAAGTACAGTAATTGTCGTTCTATCGATCATATAAGCATAATAAGGCTAATAATATGAATTAGAGTGATAATACTAAGAGTAGTGAGTATAGTAATTCTCATTCTATCGATCATATAAGCATAATATGGCTAATAATATGAGTTAGATTGATAATACTAAGAGTAGTGAGTATAGTAATTCTCGTTCTATCCATCATATAAGCATAATATGGCTAATAATATGAGTTAGATTGATAATACTAAGAGTAGTGAGTATAGTAATTCTCGTTCTATCGATCATATAAGCATAATATGGCTAATAATATGATTGAGATTGATAATAATAAGAGTAATAAGAACAGTAATTGTCGTTCTATCGATCATATAAGCATAATAAGGCTAATAATATGAATTAGAGTGATAATACTAAGAGTAGTGAGTATGGTAATTCTCATTCTATCGATCATATAAGCATAATATGGCTAATAATATGAGTTAGATTGATAATACTAAGAGTAGTGAGTATAGTAATTCTCGTTCTATCCATCATATAAGCATAATATGGCTAATAATATGAGTTAGATTGATAATACTAAGAGTAGTGAGTATAGTAATTCTCATTATATCGATCATATAAGCATAATATGGCTAACAATATGAGTTAGATTGATAATACTAAGAGTAGTGAGTATAGTAATTCTCGTTCTATCGATCATATAAGCATAATATGGCTAATAATATGATTGAGATTGATAATAATAAGAGTAATAAGTACAGTAATTGTCGTTCTGTCGATCATATAAGCATAATAAGGCTAATAATATGAGTTAGATTGATAATAATAAGAGTAATGAGTATAGTAATTCTCATTCTATCGATCATATAAGCTTAATATGGCTAATAATATGAGTTAGATTGATAATACTAAGAGTAGTGAGTATAGTAATTCTCGTTCTATCGATCACATAAGCATAATATGGCTAATAATATGAGTTAGATTGATAATAATAAGAGTAATAAGTATAGTAATTGTCGTTCTATCGATCATATAAGCATAATATGGCTAATAATATGAGTTGGATTGATAATACTAAGAGTAGTGAGTATAGTAATTCTCGTTCTATCGATCATATAAGCATAATATGACTAATAATATGAGTTAGATTGATAATAATAAGAGTGATAAGTACAGTAATTGTCGATCTATCGATCATATAAGCATAATAAGGCTAATAATATGAGTTAGAGTGATAATACTAAGAGTAGTGAGTATAGCAATTCTCATTCTATCGATCATATAAGCATAATATGGCTAATAATATGAGTTAGATTCATAATAATAAGAGTAATAAGTATAGTAATTGTCGTTCTATCGATCATTTAAGCATAATATGGCGAATAATATGAGTTGGGTTGATAAAAATAAGAATAATAAGTATAGTAATTGTCGTTCTATCAATCATATTAGCATAATATGGTTAATAATATGAGTTAGAATGATAATAATAAGAGTAATAAGTATAGTAATTGTCGCTCTATCGATCATATCTGCATAATATGGTTAATAATATGAGTTAGATTGATAATAGTGAGTGTAATAAGTATAGTGAACGTCGTTCTGTCGATCATATTAGCAAAATATGGTTAATAATATGAGTCGGATTGATAATAATAAGAGTAATAAGTATAGTAATTGTCGTTCTATCGATCATTTAAGCATAATATGGCTAATAATATGAGTTAGATTGATAATACTAAGAGGAGTGAGTATAGTAATTCTCGTTCTATCGATCACATAAGCATAATATGGCTAATAATATGAGTTAGATTGATAATAATAAGAGTAGTGAGTATAGTAATTGTCGTTCTATCGATCATATAAGCATAATATGGCTAATAATATGAGTTAGATTGATAATAATAAGAGTAATGAGTATAGTAATTGTAGTTCTATCGATCATATCTGCATAATATGGTTAATAATATGTGTTAGAATGATAATAATAAGAGTAATAAGTATAGTAATTGTCGTTCTATCGATCATATCTGCATAATATGGTTAATAATATGAGTTAGATTGATAATAATAAGAGTAATAAGTATAGTATTTGTCGTTCTATCGATCATATAAGCATAATATGGCTAATAAAATGAGTTAGATTGATAATACTAAGAGTAGTGAGTATAGTAATTCTCGTTCTATCGATCATATAAGCATAATATGGCTAATAATATGATTGAGATTGATAATAATAAGAGTGATAAGTACAGTAATTGTCGTTCTATCGATCATATAAGCATAATAAGGCTAATAATATGAGTTAGAGTGATAATACTAAGAGTAGTGAATATAGCAATTCTCATTCTATCGATCATATAAGCATAATATGGCTAACAATATGAGTTAGATTGATAATACTAAGAGTAGTGAGTATAGTAATTCTCGTTCTATCGATCATATAAGCATAATATGGCTAATAATATGATTGAGATTGATAATAATAAGAGTAATAAGTACAGTAATTGTCGTTCTATCGATCATATAAGCATAATAAGGCTAATAATATGAATTAGAGTGATAATACTAAGAGTAGTGAGTATAGTAATTCTCATTCTATCGATCATATAAGCATAATATGGCTAATAATATGAGTTAGATTGATAATACTAAGAGTAGTGAGTATAGTAATTCTCGGTCTATCCATCATATAAGCATAATATGGCTAATAATATGATTGAGATTGATAATAATAAGAGTAATAAGTACAGTAATAGTCGTTCTCTCGATCATATAAGCATAATATGGCTAATAATATGAGTTAGAGTGATAATACTAAGAGTAGTGAGTATAGTAATTCTCATTCTATCGATCATATAAGCATAATATGGCTAATAATATGAGTTAGATTGATAATAATAACAGTAATAAGTATAGTAATTCTCGTTCTATCGATAATATAAGCATAATATGGCTAATAATATGAGTTAGATTGATAATACTAAGAGTAGTGAGTATAGTAATTGTCGTTCTATCGATCATATAAGCATAATATGGCTAATAATATGAGTTAGATTGATAATAATAAGAGTAATGAGTATAGTAATTGTAGTTCTATCGATCATATCTGCAAATATGGTTAATAATATGAGTTAGATTGATAATAGTGAGTGTAATAAGTATAGTGAATGTCGTTCTGTCGATCATATTAGCATAATATGGTTAATAATATGAGTTAGATTGATAATAATAACAGTAATAAGTATTGTAATTGTCGTTCTATCGATAATATAAGCATAATATGGCTAATAATATGAGTTAGATTGATAATACTAAGAGTAGTGAGTATAGTAATTGTCGTTCTATCGATCATATAAGCATAATATGGCTAATAATATGAGTTAGATTGATAATAATAAGAGTAATGAGTATAGTAATTGTAGTTCTATCGATAATATAAGCATAATATGGCTAATAATATGAGTTAGATTGATAATAATAAGAGTGATAAGTACAGTAATTGTCGTTCTATCGGTCATATAAGCATAATAAGGCTAATAATATGAGTTAGAGTGATAATACTAAGAGTAGTGAGTATAGCAATTCTCATTCTATCGATCATATAAGCATAATATGGCTAATAATATGAGTTAGATTGATAATACTAAGGTTAGTGAGTATAGTAATTCTCGTTCTATCGATCACATAAGCATAATATGGCTAATAATATGAGTTAGATTGATAATAATAAGAGTAATAAGTATAGTAATTGTCGTTCTATCGATCATATAAGCATAATATGGCTAATAATATGAGTTGGATTGATAATACGAAGAGTAGTGAGTATAGTAATTCTCGTTCTATCGATCATATAAGCATAATATGACTAATAATATGAGTTAGATTGATAATAATAAGAGTGATAAGTACAGTAATTGTCGTTCTATCGATCATATAAGCATAATAAGGCTAATAATATGAGTTAGAGTGATAATAATAAGAGTAGTGAGTATAGCAATTCTCATTCTATCGATCATATAAGCATAATATGGCTAATAATATGAGTTAGATTCATAATAATAAGAGTAATAAGTATAGTAATTGTCGCTCTATCGATCATATCTGCATAATATGGTTAATAATATGAGTTAGATTGATAATAGTGAGTGTAATAAGTATAGTGAACGTCGTTCTGTCGATCATATTAGCAAAATATGGTTAATAATATGAGTTAGATTGATAATAATAAGAGTAATAAGTATAGTAATTGTCGTTCTATCGATCATATCTGCATAATATGGTTAATAATATGAGTTAGATTGATAATAGTGAGTGTAATAAGTATAGTGAATGTCGTTCTGTCGATCATATTAGCATAATATGGTTAATAATATGAGTTAGATTGATAATAATAAGAGTAATAAGTATAGTATTTGTCGTTCTATCGATCATATAAGCATAATATGGCTAATAATATGTGTTAGATTGATAATACTAAGAGTAGTGAGTATAGTAATTCTCGTTCTATCGATCATATAAGCATAATATGTCTAATAATATGAGTTAGATTGATAATAATAAGAGTGATAAGTACAGTAATTCTCGTTCTATCGATCACATAAGCATAATATGGCTAATAATATGAGTTAGATTGATAATAATAAGAGTAATAAGTATAGTAATTGTCGTTCTATCGATAATATAACCATAATATGGCTAATAATATGAGTTAGATTGATAATACTAAGAGTAGTGAGTATAGTAATTCTCGTTCTATCGATCATATAAGCATAATATGGCTAATAATATGATTGAGATTGATAATAATAAGAGTAATAAGTACAGTAATTGTCGTTCTATCGATCATATAAGCATAATAAGGCTAATAATATGAGTTAGAGTGATAATACTAAGAGTAGGGAGTATAGCAATTCTCATTCTATCGATCATATAAGCATAATATGGCTAACAATATGAGTTAGATTGATAATACTAAGAGTAGTGAGTATAGTAATTCTCGTTCTATCGATCATATAAGTATAATATGGCTAATAATATGATTGAGATTGATAATAATAAGAGTAATAAGTACAGTAATTCTCGTTCTATCGATCATATAAGCATAATAAGGCTAATAATATGAATTAGAGTGATAATACTAAGAGTAGTGAGTATAGTAATTCTCATTCTATCGATCATATAAGCATAATATGGCTAATAATATGAGTTAGATTGATAATACTAAGAGTAGTGAGTATAGTAATTCTCGTTCTATCCATCATATAAGCATAATATGGCTAATAATATGATTGAGATTGATAATAATAAGAGTAATAAGTACAGTAATAGTCGTTCTCTCGATCATATAAGCATAATATGGCTAATAATATGAGTTAGAGTGATAATACTAAGAGTAGTGAGTATAGTAATTCTCATTCTATCGATCATATAAGCATAATATGGCTAATAATATGAGTTAGATTGATAATAATAACAGTAATAAGTATAGTAATTGTCGTTCTATCGATAATATAAGCATAATATGGCTAATAATATGAGTTATATTGATAATACTAAGAGTAGTGAGTATAGTAATTGTCGTTCTATCGATCATATAAGCATAATATGGCTAATAATATGAGTTAGATTGATAATAATAACAGTAATAAGTATAGTAATTGTCGTTCTATCGATAATATAACCATAATATGGCTAATAATATGAGTTAGATTGATAATACTAAGAGTAGTGAGTATAGTAATTCTCGTTCTATCGATCATATAAGCATAATATGGCTAATAATATGATTGAGATTGATAATAATAAGAGTAATAAGTACAGTAATTGTCGTTCTATCGATCATATAAGCATAATAAGGCTAATAATATGAGTTAGAGTGATAATACTAAGAGTAGTGAATATAGCAATTCTCATTCTATCGATCATATAAGCATAATATGGCTAACAATATGAGTTAGATTGATAATACTAAGAGTAGTGAGTATAGTAATTCTCGTTCTATCGATCATATAAGCATAATATGGCTAATAATATGATTGAGATTGATAATAATAAGAGTAATAAGTACAGTAATTGTCGTTCTATCGATCATATAAGCATAATAAGGCTAATAATATGAATTAGAGTGATAATACTAAGAGTAGTGAGTATAGTAATTCTCATTCTATCGATCATATAAGCATAATATGGCTAATAATATGAGTTAGATTGATAATACTAAGAGTAGTGAGTATAGTAATTCTCGTTCTATCCATCATATAAGCATAATATGGCTAATAATATGATTGAGATTGATAATAATAAGAGTAATAAGTACAGTAATAGTCGTTCTCTCGATCATATAAGCATAATATGGCTAATAATATGAGTTAGAGTGATAATACTAAGAGTAGTGAGTATAGTAATTCCCATTCTATCGATCATATAAGCATAATATGGCTAATAATATGAGTTAGATTGATAATAATAACAGTAATAAGTATAGTAATTGTCGTTCTATCGATAATATAAGCATAATATGGCTAATAATATGAGTTAGATTGATAATACTAAGAGTAGTGAGTATAGTAATTGTCGTTCTATCGATCATATAAGCATAATATGGCTAATAATATGAGTTAGATTGATAATAATAAGAGTAATGAGTATAGTAATTGTAGTTCTATCGATCATATCTGCAAATATGGTTAATAATATGTGTTAGAATGATAATAATAAGAGTAATAAGTATAGTAATTGTCGTTCTATCGATCATATCTGCATAATATGGTTAATAATATGAGGTAGATTGATAACAATAAGAGTAATAAGTATAGTAATTGTCGTTATATCGATCATATAACCATAATATGGCTAATAGCATGAGTTAGATTGATAATAATAAGAGTAATGAGTATAGTAATTGTCGTTCTATCGATCATATAAGCACAATATGGCTAATAATATGAGTTAGATTGATAATAATAAGAGTAATAAGTATAGTAATTGTCGTTCTATCGATCATATCTGCATAATATGGTTAATAATATGAGTTAGATTGATAATAGTGAGTGTAATAAGTATAGTGAATGTCGTTCAGTCGATCATATTAGCATAATATGGTTAATAATATGAGTTAGATTGATAATAATAACAGTAATAAGTATTGTAATTGTCGTTCTATCGATAATATAAGCATAATATGGCTAATAATATGAGTTAGATTGATAATACTAAGAGTAGTAAGTATAGTAATTGTCGTTCTATCGATGATATAAGCATAATATGGCTAATAATATGAGTTAGATTGATAATAATAAGAGTGATAAGTACAGTAATTCTCGTTCTATCGATCATATAAGCATAATATGGCTAATAATATGATTGAGATTGATAATAATAAGAGTAATAAGTACAGTAATTGTCGTTCTATCGATCATATAAGCATAATATGGCTAATAATATGATTGAGATTGATAATAATAAGAGTAATAAGTACAGTAATTGTCGTTCTGTCGATCATATAAGCATAATAAGGCTAATAATATGAGTTAGAGTGATAATACTAAGAGTAGTGAGTATAGCAATTCTCATTCTATCGATCATATAAGCATAATATGGCTAACAATATGAGTTAGATTGATAATACTAAGAGTAGTGAGTATAGTAATTCTCATTCTATCGATCATATAAGCATAATATGGCTAATAATATGAGTTAGATTGATAATACTAAGAGTAGTGAGTATAGTAATTCTCGTTCTATCCATCATATAAGCATAATATGGCTAATAATATGATTGAGATTGATAATAATAAGAGTAATAAGTCCAGTAATAGTCGTTCTCTCGATCATATAAGCATAATATGGCTAATAATATGAGTTAGAGTGATAATACTAAGAGTAGTGAGTATAGTAATTCTCATTCTATCGATCATATAAGCATAATATGGCTAATAATATGAGTTAGATTGATAATACTAAGAGTAGTGAGTATAGTAATTGTCGTTCTATCGATCATATAAGCATAATATGGCTAATAATATGAGTTAGATTGATAATAATAAGAGTAATGAGTATAGTAATTGTAGTTCTATCGATCATATCTGCAAATATGGTTAATAATATGTGTTAGAATGATAATAATAAGAGTAATAAGTATAGTAATTGTCGTTCTATCGATCATATCTGCATAATATGGTTAATAATATGAGGTAGATTGATAACAATAAGAGTAATAAGTATAGTAATTGTCGTTATATCGATCATATAACCATAATATGGCTAATAGCATGAGTTAGATTGATAATAATAAGAGTAATGAGTATAGTAATTGTCGTTCTATCGATCATATAAGCACAATATGGCTAATAATATGAGTTAGATTGATAATAATAAGAGTAATAAGTATAGTAATTGTCGTTCTATCGATCATATCTGCATAATATGGTTAATAATATGAGTTAGATTGATAATAGTGAGTGTAATAAGTATAGTGAATGTCGTTCGGTCGATCATATTAGCATAATATGGTTAATAATATGAGTTGGATTGATAATAATAACAGTAATAAGTATTGTAATTGTCGTTCTATCGATAATATAAGCATAATATGGCTAATAATATGAGTTAGATTGATAATACTAAGAGTAGTGAGTATAGTAATTGTCGTTCTATCGATCATATAACCATAATATGGCTAATAGCATGAGTTAGATTGATAATAATAAGAGTAATATGTATAGTAATTGTCGTTCTATTGATCATTTAAGCATAATATGGCTAATAATATGAGTTAGATTGATAATAATAACAGTAATAAGTATAGTAATTGTCGTTCTATCGATAATATAAGCATAATATGGCTAATAATATGAGTTATATTGATAATACAAAGAGTAGTGAGTATAGTAATTCTCGTTCTGCCGATCATATAAGCATAATATTGCTAATAATATGAGTTAGATTGATAATAATAAGAGTAATAAGTATAGCAATTGTCGTTCTATCGATCATATAGGCATAATATGGCTAATAATATGAGTTAGATTGATAATACTAAGAGTAGTGAGTATAGTAATTCTCGTTCTATCGATCATATAAGCATAATATGGCTAATAATATGAGTTAGATTGATAATAATAAGAGTGATAAGTACAGTAATTGTCGTTCTATCGATCATATAAGCATAATAAGGCTAATAATATGAGTTAGAGTGATAATACTAAGAGTAGTGAGTATAGCAATTCTCATTCTATCGATCATATAAGCATAATATGGCTAATAATATGAGTTAGATTCATAATAATAAGAGTAATAAGTATAGTAATTGTCGTTCTATCGATCATATCTGCATAATATGGTTAATAATATGAGTTAGATTGATAATAGTGAGTGTAATAAGTATAGTGAATGTCGTTCTATCGATCATATCAGCATAATATGGGTAATAATATGAGTTGGATTGGTAATAATAAGAGTAATGAGTATAGTAATTGTAGTTCTATCGATCATATAAGCATAATGTGGCTAATAATATGAGGTAGATTCATAATAATAAGAGTAATAAGTGTAGTAATTGTCGTTCTATCGATCATTTATGCATAATATGGCGAATAATATGAGTTGGGTTGATAAAAATAAGAATAATAAGTATAGTAATTGTCGTTCTATCGATCATATAAGCATAATATGGCTAATAATATGAGTTAGATTGGTAATAATAAGAGTAATAGGTATAGTAATTCTCATTCTATCGATCATATAAGCATAATATGGCTAATAATATGAGTTAGATTGATAATAATATCAGTAATAAGTATAGTAATTGTGGTTCTATCGATAATATAACCATAATATGGCTAATAATATGAGTTAGAGTGATAATACTAAGAGTAGTGAGTATAGTAATTCTCATTCTATCGATCATATAAGCATAATATGGCTAATAATATGAGTTAGAGTGATAATACTAAGAGTAGTGAGTATAGTAATTGTGGTTCTATCGATAATATAAGCATAATATGGCTATTAATATGAGTTAGATTGATAATACTAAGAGTAGTGAGTATATTGATTGTCGTTCTATCGATCATATAAGCATAATATGGCTAATAATATGAGTTAGATTGATAATAATAAGAGTAATAAGTATAGTAATTGTCGTTCTATCGATCATATCTGCATAATATGGTTAATAATATGAGTTAGATTGATAATAGTGAGTGTAATAAGTATAGTGAATGTCGTTCTATCGATCATATCAGCATAATATGGGTAATAATATGAGTTGGATTGATAATAATAAGAGTAATGAGTATAGTAATTGTAGTTCTATCGATCATATAAGCATAATGTGGCTAATAATATGAGTTAGATTGATAATACTAAGAGTAGCGAGTATAGTACTTCTCGTACTATCGATCATATAAGCATATTATGGCTAATAATATGAGTTAGATTGATAATACTAAGAGTAGCGAGTGTAGTAATTCTCGTTCTATCGATCATATAAGCATAATATGGCTAATAATATGAGTTAGATTGATAATAATAAGAGTGATAAGTACAGTAATTCTCGTTCTATCGATCACATACGCATAATATGGCTAATAATATGAGTTAGATTGATAATAATAAGAGTAGTAAGTATAGTAATTGTCGGTCTATCGATAATATAACCATAATATGGCTAATAATATGAGTTAGATTGATAATACTAAGAGTAGTGAGTATAGTAATACTCGTTCTATCGATCATATAAGCATAATATGGCTAATAATATGATTGAGATTGATAATAATAAGAGTAATAAGTACAGTAATTGTCGTTCTATCGATCATATAAGCATAATAAGGCTAATAATATGAGTTAGAGTGATAATACTAAGAGTAGTGAGTATAGCAATTCTCATTCTATCGATCATATAAGCATAATATGGCTAACAATATGAGTTAGATTGATAATACTAAGAGTAGTGAGTATAGTAATTCTCGTTCTATCGATCATATAAGCATAATATGGCTAATAATATGATTGAGATTGATAATAATAAGAGTAATAAGTACAGTAATTATCGTTCTATCGATCATATAAGCATAATAAGGCTAATAATATGAATTAGAGTGATAATACTAAGAGTAGTGAGTATAGTAATTCTCATTCTATCGATCATATAAGCATAATATGGCTAATAATATGAGTTAGATTGATAATACTAAGAGTAGTGAGTATAGTAATTCTCGTTCTATCCATCATATAAGCATAATATGGCTAATAATATGATTGAGATTGATAATAATAAGAGTAATAAGTACAGTAATAGTCGTTCTCTCGATCATATAAGCATAATATGGCTAATAATATGAGTTAGAGTGATAATACTAAGAGTAGTGAGTATAGTAATTCTCATTCTATCGATCATATAAGCATAGTATGGCTAATAATATGAGTTAGATTGATAATAATAACAGTAATAAGTATTGTAATTGTCGTTCTATCGATAATATAAGCATAATATGGCTAATAATATGAGTTAGATTGATAATACTAAGAGTAGTGAGTATAGTAATTGTCGTTCTATCGATCATATAAGCATAATATGGCTAATAATATGAGTTAGATTGATAATAATAAGAGTAATGAGTATAGTAATTGTAGTTCTATCGATAATATAAGCATAATATGGCTAATAATATGAGTTAGATTGATAATAATAAGAGTGATAAGTACAGTAATTCTCGTTCTATCGATCATATAAGCATAATATGGCTAATAATATGATTGAGATTGATAATAATAAGAGTAATAAGTACAGTAATTGTCGTTCTATCGATCATATAAGCATAATATGGCTAATAATATGATTGAGATTGATAATAATAAGAGTAATAAGTACAGTAATTGTCGTTCTATCGATCATATAAGCATAATAAGGCTAATAATATGAGTTAGAGTGATAATACTAAGAGTAGTGAGTATAGCAATTCTCATTCTATCGATCATATAAGCATAATATGGCTAACAATATGAGTTAGATTGATAATACTAAGAGTAGTGAGTATAGTAATTCTCGTTCTATCGATCATATAAGCATAATATGGCTAATAATATGATTGAGATTGATAATAATAAGAGTAATAAGTACAGTAATTGTCGTTCTATCGATCATATAAGCATAATAAGGCTAATAATATGAATTAGAGTGATAATACTAAGAGTAGTGAGTATAGTAATTCTCATTCTATCGATCATATAAGCATAATATGGCTAATAATATGAGTTAGATTGATAATACTAAGAGTAGTGAGTATAGTAATTCTCGTTCTATCCATCATATAAGCATAATATGGCTAATAATATGATTGAGATTGATA
Organism: Megachile rotundata; assembly: GCF_050947335.1. Taxonomy (NCBI): domain Eukaryota; kingdom Metazoa; phylum Arthropoda; class Insecta; order Hymenoptera; family Megachilidae; genus Megachile; species Megachile rotundata. The sequence continues at coordinate 55,382 of NW_027473450.1, read as the reverse complement.
ATAATAAGAGTAATAAGTGCAGTAATAGTCGTTCTCTCGATCATATAAGCATAATATGGCTAATAATATGAGTCAGAGTGATAATACTAAGAGTAGTGAGTATAGTAATTCTCATTCTATCGATCATATAAGCATAATATGGTTAATAATATGAGTTAGATTGATAACAATAAGAGTAATAAGTATAGTAATTGTCGTTATATCGATCATATAACCATAATATGGCTAATAGCATGAGTTAGATTGATAATAATAAGAGTAATGAGTATAGTAATTGTCGTTCTGTCGATCATATCTGCATAATATGGTTAATAATATGAGTTAGATTGATAATAGTGAGTGTAATAAATATAGTAATTGTCGTTCTATCGCTCATATAAGCACAATATGGCTAATAATATGAGTTAGATTGATAATAATAAGAGTAATAAGTATAGTAATTGTCGTTATATCGATCATATAGCCATAATATGGCTAATAGCATGAGTTAGATTGATAATAATAAGAGTAATGAGTATAGTAATTGTCGTTCTATCGATCATATCTGCATAATATGGTTAATAGTATGAGTTAGATTGATAATAGTGAGTGTAATAAGTATAGTGAATGTCGTTCTATCGATCATATCAGCATAATATGGGTAATAATATGAGTTGGATTGGTAATAATAAGAGTAATGAGTATAGTAATAGTAGTTCTATCGATCATATAAGCATAATGTGGCTAATAATATGAGGTAGATTCATAATAATAAGAGTAATAAGTATAGTAATTGTCGTTCTATCGATCATATCTGCATAATATGGTTAATAATATGAGTTAGATTCATAATTATAAGAGTAATAAGTATAGTAATTGTCGTTCTATCGATCATATAAGCATAATATGGCTAAAAATATAAGTTAGATTGATAATAATAAGAGTAATAAGTATAGTAATTGTCGTTCTATCGATCATATAAGCATAATATGTCTAATAATATGAGTTAGAGTGATAACACTAAGAGTAGTGAGTATATTAATTCCCATTCTATCGATCATATAAGCATAATATGGCTAATAATATGAGTTAGAGTGATAATACTAAGAGTAGTGAGTATAGTAATTCTCATTCTATCGATCATATAAGCATAATATGGCTAATAATATGAGTTAGATTGATAATAATAACAGTAATAAGTATAGTGAATGTCGTTCTATCGCTCATATCAGCATAATATGGGTAATAATATGAGTTGGATTGATAATAATAAGAGTAATGAGTATAGTAATTGTAGTTCTATCGATCATATAAGCATAATGTGGCTAATAATATGAGTTAGATTGATAATGCTAAGAGTAGCGAGTGTAGTAAATCACGTTCTATCGATCATATAAGCATAATATGGCTAATAATATGAGTTAGATTGATAATAATAAGAGTAATAGGTACAGTAATTGTCGTTCTATCGATCATGTAAGCATAATATGGCTTATAATATGAGTTAGAGTGATAATAGTAAGTGTAATAAGTATAGTAAATGTTATGCTATCAATCATATCTGCATAATATGGTTAATAATATGAGTTAGATTGATAATAGTGAGTGTAATAAGTATAGTAATTCTCGTACTATCGATCATATAAGCATAATATGGCTAATAATATGAGTTAGATTGATAATAATATCAGTAATAAGTATAGTAATTGTGGTTCTATCGATAATATAACCATAATATGGCTAATAATATGAGTTAGAGTGATAATACTAAGAGTAGTGAGTATAGTAATTCTCATTCTATCGATCATATAAGCATAATATGGCTAATAATATGAGTTAGAGTGATAATACTAAGAGTAGTGAGTATAGCAATTCTCATTCTATCGATCATATAAGCATAATATGGCTAACAATATGAGTTAGATTGATAATACTAAGAGTAGTGAGTATAGTAATTCTCGTTCTATCGATCATATAAGCATAATATGGCTAATAATATGATTGAGATTGATAATAATAAGAGTAATAAGTACAGTAATTGTCGTTCTATCGATCATATAAGCATAATAAGGCTAATAATATGAATTAGAGTGATAATACTAAGAGTAGTGAGTATAGTAATTCTCATTCTATCGATCATATAAGCATAATATGGCTAATAATATGAGTTAGATTGATAATACTAAGAGTAGTGAGTATAGTAATTCTCGTTCTATCCATCATATAAGCATAATATGGCTAATAATATGATTGAGATTGATAATAATAAGAGTAATAAGTACAGTAATAGTCGTTCTCTCGATCATATAAGCATAATATGGCTAATAATATGAGTTAGAGTGATAATACTAAGAGTAGTGAGTATAGTAATTCTCATTCTATCGATCATATAAGCATAATATGGTTAATAATATGAGTTAGATTGATAACAATAAGAGTAATAAGTATAGTAATTGTCGTTATATCGATCATATAACCATAATATGGCTAATAGCATGAGTTAGATTGATAATAATAAGAGTAATGAGTATAGTAATTGTCGTTCTATCGATCATATCTGCATAATATGGTTAATAATATGAGTTAGATTGATAATAGTGAGTGTAATAAATATAGTAATTGTCGTTCTATCGCTCATATAAGCACAATATGGCTAATAATATGAGTTAGATTGATAATAATAAGAGTAATAAGTATAGTAATTGTCGTTCTATCGATCATATAAGCATAATATGGCTAATAATATGAGTTAGATTGACAATAATAAGTGTAATAAGTATAGTAATTGTCGTTCTATCGATCATATAAGCACAATATGGCTAATAATATGAGTTAGAGTCATAATAATAAGAGTAATAAGTATAGTAATTGTCGTTCTATCGATCATATAAGCACAATATGGCTAATAATTTGAGTTAGATTGATAATAATAAGAGTAATGAGTATAGTAATTGTACTTCTATCGATCATATCTGCATAATATGGTTAATAATATGAGTTAGAATGATAATAATAAGAGTAATAAGTATAGTAATTGTCGTTCTATCGATCATATCTGCATAATATGGTTAATAATATGAGTTAGATTGATAATAGTGAGTGTAATAAGTATAGTGAATGTCGTTCTATCGATCATATCAGCATAATATGGGTAATAATATGAGTTGGATTGATAATAATAAGAGTAATGAGTATAGTAATTGTAGTTCTATCGATCATATAAGCATAATGTGGCTAATAATATGAGTTAGATTGATAATACTAAGAGTAGCGAGTATAGTAATTCTCGTACTATCGATCATATAAGCATATTATGGCTAATAATATGAGTTAGATTGATAATACTAAGAGTAGCGAGTGTAGTAATTCTCGTTCTATCGATCATATAAGCATAATATGGCTAATAATATGAGTTAGATTGATAATAATAAGAGTAATGAGTATAGTAATTGTAGTTCTATCGATCATATCTGCATAATATGGTTAATAATGTGAGTTAGATTCATAATAATAAGAGTAATAAGTATAGTAATTGTCGTTCTATCGATCATATAAGCATAATATGGCTAATAATATGGGTTAGATTGATAATAATAAGAGTAATAAGTATAGTAATTGTCGTTCTATCGATCATATAAGCATAATATGTCTAATAATATGAGTTAGAGTGATAATACTAAGAGTAGTGAGTATAGTAATTCTCATTCTATCGATCATATAAGCATAATATGGCTAATAATATGAGTTAGAGTGATAATACTAAGAGTAGTGAGTATAGTAATTCTCATTCTATCGATCATTTAAGCATAATATGGCGAATAATATGAGTTGGGTTGATAAAAATAAGAATAATAAGTATAGTAATTGTCGTTCTATCGATCATATAAGCATAATATGGCGAATAATATGAGTTGGGTTGATAAAAATAAGAATAATAAGTATAGTAATTGTCGTTCTACCGATCATATAAGCATAATATGGCTATTAATATGAGTTAGATTGATAATAATATCAGTAATAAGGATAGTAATTGTGGTTCTATCGATAATATAACCATAATATGGCTAATAATATGAGTTAGATTGATAATACTAAGAGTAGTGAGTATAGTAATTCTCGTTCTATCGATCATATAAGCATAATATGGCTAATAATATGAGTTAGATTCATAATAATAAGAGTAATAAGTATAGTAATTGTCGTTCTATCGATCATATAAGCATAATATGTCTAATAATATGAGTTAGAGTGATAACACTAAGAGTAGTGAGTATAGTAATTCCCATTCTATCGATCATATAAGCATAATATGGCTAATAATATGAGTTAGAGTGATAATACTAAGAGTAGTGAGTATAGTAATTCTCATCCTATCGATCATATAAGCATAATATGGCTAATAATATGAGTTAGATTGATAATAATAAGAGTAATAGGTACAGTAATTGTCGTTCTATCGATCATATAAGCATAATATGGCTTATAATATGAGTTAGAGTGATAATAGTAAGTGTAATAAGTATAGTAAATGTTGTGCTATCAATCATATCTGCATAATATGGTTAATAATATGAGTTAGATTGATAATAGTGAGTGTAATACGTATAGTAATTCTCGTACTATCGATCATATAAGCATAATATGGCTAATAATATGAGTTAGATTGACAATAATATCAGTAATAAGTATAGTAATTGTGGTTCTATCGATAATATAACCATAATATGGCTAATAATATGAGTTAGAGTGATAATACTAAGAGTAGTGAGTATAGTAATTCTCATTCTATCGATCATATAAGCATAATATGGCTAATAATATGAGTTAGAGTGATAATACTAAGAGTAGTGAGTATAGTAATTCTCATTCTATCGATCATATAAGCATAATATGGCTAATAATATGAGTTAGATTGATAATAGTAACAGTAATAAGTATAGTAATTGTGGTTCTATCGATAATATAAGCATAATATGGCTATTAATATGAGTTAGATTGATAATACTAAGAGTAGTGAGTATATTGATTGTCGTTCTATCGATCATATAAGCATAATATGGCTAATAATATGAGTTAGATTGATAATAACAAGAGTAATGAGTATAGTAATTGTACTTCTATCGATCATATCTGCATAATATGGTTAATAATATGAGTTAGATTGATAATAGTGAGTGTAATAAGTATAGTGAATGTCGTTCTATCGATCATATCAGCATAATATGGGTAATAATATGAGTTGGATTGATAATAATAAGAGTAATGAGTATAGTAATTGTAGTTCTATCGATCATATAAGCATAATGTGGCTAATAATATGAGTTAGATTGATAATACTAAGAGTAGCGAGTATAGTAATTCTCGTACTATCGATCATATAAGCATATTATGGCTAATAATATGAGTTAGATTGATAATACTAAGAGTAGCGAGTGTAGTAATTCTCGTTCTATCGATCATATAAGCATAATATGGCTAATAATATGAGTTAGATTGATAATAATAAGAGTAATGAGTATAGTAATTGTAGTTCTATCGATCATATCTGCATAATATGGTTAATAATGTGAGTTAGATTCATAATAATAAGAGTAATAAGTATAGTAATTGTCGTTCTATCGATCATATAAGCATAATATGGCTAATAATATGAGTTAGATTGATAATAATATCAGTAATAAGTATAGTAATTGTGGTTCTATCGATAATATAACCATAAGATGGCTAATAATATGAGTTAGATTGATAATACTAAGAGTAGTGAGTATAGTAATTCTCGTTCTATCGATCATATAAGCATAATATGGCTAATAATATGAGTTAGATTGATAATAATAAGAGTAATGAGTATAGTTATTGTCGTTCTATCGTTAATATAAGCATAATATGGCTAATAATATGAGTTAGATTGATAATAATAACAGTAGTAAGTATAGTAATTGTGGTTCTATCGATAATATAAGCATAATATGGCTAATAATATGAGTTAGATTGGTAATACTAAGAGTAGTGAGTATAGTAATTGTCGTTCTATCGATCATATAAGCATAATATGGCTAATAATATGAGTTAGATTGATAATAATAAGAGTAATGAGTATAGTAATTGTAGTTCTATCGATCATATCTGCATAATATGGCTAATAATATGAGTTAGATTGATATTACTAAGAGTAGTGAGTATAGTAATTGTAGTTCTATCGGTCATATCTGCATAATATAGTTAATAATGTGAGTTAGATTCATAATAATATGAGAAATAAGTATAGTAATTGTCGTTCTATCGATCATATAAGCATAATATGGCTAATAATATGAGTTAGATTGATAATAATAAGAGTAATAAGTATAGTAATTGTCGTTCTATTGATCATATGAGCATAATATGGCTAATAATATGAGTTAGAGTGATAATACTAAGAATAGTGAGTATAGTAATTCTCATTCTATCGATCATATAAGCATAATATGGCTAATAATATGAGTTAGAGTGATATTACTAAGAGTAGTGAGTATAGTAATTCTCATTCTATCGATCATATAAGCATAATATGGCTAATAATATGAGTTAGATTGATAATACTAAGAGTAGTGAGTATAGTAATTCTCATTCTATCGATCATATAAGCATAATATGGCTAATAATATGAGTTAGATTGATAATAGTAACAGTAATAAGTATAGTAATTGTGGTTCTATCGATAATATAAGCATAATATGGCTAATAATATGAGTTAGAGTGATAATACTAAGAGTAGTGAGTATAGTAATTCTCATTCTATCGATCATATAAGCATAATATGGCTAATGATATGAGTTAGATTGATAATAGTAACAGAAATAAGTATAGTAATTGTCGTTCTATCGATAATATAAGCATAATATGGCTAATAATATGAGTTAGATTCATAATAATAAGAGTAATAAGTATAGTAATTGTCGTTCTATCGATCATTTAAGCATAATATGGCGAATAATATGAGTTGGTTCGATAAAAATAAGAATAATAAGTATAGTAATTGTCGTTCTATCGATCATATAAGCATAATATGGCTAATAATATGAGTTAGATTGATAATAATAAGTGTAATAAGTATAGTAATTGTCGCTCTATCGATCATATAAGCATAATATGTCTAATAATATGAGTTACAGTGATAATACTAAGAGTAGTGAGTATAGTAATTCTCATTCTATCGATCATATAAGCATAATATGGCTAATAATATGAGTTAGATTGATAATAATAAGAGTAATGAGTATAGTAATTGTAGTTCTATCGATCATATAAGCATAATATGGCTAATAATATGAGTTAGATTGATAATAATAAGAGTAATAAGTATAGTAATTGTCGCTCTATCGATCATATAAGCATAATATGTCTAATAATATGAGTTACAGTGATAATACTAAGAGTAGTGAGTATAGTAATTCTCATTCTATCGATCATATAAGCATAATATGGCTAATAATATGAGTTAGATTGATAATAGTAACAGTAATAAGTATGGTAATTGTGGTTCTATCGACAATATAAGCATAATATGGCTAATAATATGAGTTAGAGTGATAATACTAAGAGTAGTGAGTATAGTAATTCTCATTCTATCGATCATATTTGCATAATATGGCTAATAATATGAGTTAGATTGATAATACTAAGAGTAGTGAGTATAGTAATTGTAGTTCTATCGGTCATATCTGCATAATATAGTTAATAATGTGAGTTAGATTCATAATAATATGAGAAATAAGTATAGTAATTGTCGTTCTATCGATCATATAAGCATAATATGGCTAATAATATGAGTTAGATTGATAATAATAAGAGTAATAAGTATAGTAATTGTCGTTCTATCGATCATATGAGCATAATATGGCTAATAATATGAGTTAGAGTGATAATACTAAGAGTAGTGAGTATAGTAATTCTCATTCTATCGATCATATAAGCATAATATGGCTAATAATATGAGTTAGAGTGATAATACTAAGAGTAGTGAGTATAGTAATTCTCATTCTATCGATCATATAAGCATAATATGGCTAATAATATGAGTTAGATTGATAATAGTAACAGTAATAAGTATAGTAATTGTGGTTCTATCGATAATATAAGCATAATATGGCTAATAATATGAGTTAGAGTGATAATACTAAGAGTAGTGAGTATAGTAATTCTCATTCTATCGATCATATAAGCATAATATGGCTAATGATATGAGTTAGATTGATAATAGTAACAGAAATAAGTATAGTAATTGTCGTTCTATCGATAATATAAGCATAATATGGCTAATAATATGAGTTAGATTCATAATAATAAGAGTAATAAGTATAGTAATTGTCGTTCTATCGATCATTTAAGCATAATATGGCGAATAATATGAGTTGGGTCGATAAAAATAAGAATAATAAGTATAGTAATTGTCGTTCTATCGATCATATAAGCATAATATGGCTAATAATATGAGTTAGATTGATAATAATAAGAGTAATAAGTACAGTAATTGTCGTTCTATCGATCATATAAGCATAATAAGGCTAACATTATGAGTTAGAGTGATAATACTAAGAGTAGTGAGTATGGAAATTCTCATTCTATCGATCATATAAGCATAAAATGGCTAATAATATGAGTTAGATTGATAATAATAAGAGTAATGAGTATAGTAATTGTAGTTCTATCGATCATATAAGCATAATATGGCTAATAATATGAGTTAGATTGATAATAATAAGAGTAATAAGTATAGTAATTGTCGCTCTATCGATCATATAAGCATAATATGTCTAATAATATGAGTTACAGTGATAATACTAAGAGTAGTGAGTATAGTAATTCTCATTCTATCGATCATATAAGCATAATATGGCTAATAATATGAGTTAGATTGATAATAGTAACAGTAATAAGTATGGTAATTGTGGTTCTATCGATAATATAAGCATAATATGGCTAATAATATGAGTTAGAGTGATAATACTAAGAGTAGTGAGTATAGTAATTCTCATTCTATCGATCATATCTGCATAATATGGCTAATAATATGAGTTAGATTGATAATACTAAGAGTAATGAGTATAGTAATTGTAGTTCTATCGGTCATATCTGCATAATATAGTTAATAATGTATGTTAGATTCATAATAATATGAGAAATAAGTATAGTAATTGTCGTTCTATCGATCATATAAGCATAATATAGCTAATAATATGAGTTAGATTGATAATAATAAGAGTAATGAGTATAGTAATTGTAGTTCTATCGATCATATAAGCATAATGTGGCTAATAATATGAGTTAGATTGATAATAATAAGAGTAATAAGTATAGTAATTGTCGTTCTATCGATCATATCAGCATAATATGGGTAATAATATGAGTTGGATTGATAATAATAAGAGTAATGAGTATAGTAATTGTAGTTCTATCGATCATATAAGCATAATGTGTCTAATAATATGAGTTAGATTGATAATGCTAAGAGTAGCGAGTGTAGTAATTCTCGTTCTATCGATCATATAAGCATAATATGGCTAATAATATGAGTTAGATTGATAATAATAAGAGTAATAGGTACAGTAATTGTCGTTCTATCGATCATATAAGCATAATATGGCTTATAATATGAGTTAGAGTGATAATAGTAAGTGTAATAAGTATAGTAAATGTTGTGCTATCAATCATATCTGTATAATATGGTTAATAATATGAGTTAGATTGATAATAGTGAGTGTAATAAGTATAGTAATTCTCGTACTATCGATCATATAAGCATATTATGGCTAATAATATGAGTTAGATTGATAATACTAAGAGTAGCGAGTGTAGTAATTCTCGTTCTATCGATCATATAAGCATAATATGGCTAATAATATGAGTCGGATTCATAATAATAAGAGTAATAAGTGTAGTAATTGTCGTTCTATCGATCATTTAAGCATAATATGGCGAATAATATGAGTTGGGTTGATAAAAATAAGAATAATAAGTATAGTAATTGTCGTTCTATCGATCATATAAGCATAATATGGCTAATAATATGAGTTAGATTGGTAATAATAAGAGTAATAAGTATAGTAATTCTCATTCTATCGATCATATAAGCATAATATGGCTAATAATATGAGTTAGATTGATAATAATATCAGTAATAAGTATAGTAATTGTGGTTCTATCGATAATATAACCATAATATGGCTAATAATATGAGTCAGATTCATAATAATAAGAGTAATAAGTATAGTAATTGTCGTTCTATCGATCATTTAAGCATAATATGGCGAATAATATGAGGTGGGTTGATAAAAATAAGAATAATAAGTATAGTAATTGTCGTTCTATCGATCATATAAGCATAATATGGCTATTAATATGAGTTAGATTGATAATAATAAGAGTAATGAGTATAGTTATTGTCGTTCTATCGTTAATATAAGCATAATATGGCTAATAATATGAGTTAGATTGATAATAATAACAGTAGTAAGTATAGTAATTGTGGTTCTATCGATAATATAAGCATAATATGGCTAATAATATGAGTTAGATTGATAATACTAAGAGTAGTGAGTATAGTAATTGTCGTTCTATCGATCATATAAGCATAATAGGGCTAATAATATGAGTTAGATTGATAATAATAAGAGTAATGAGTATAGTACTTGTAGTTCTATCGATCATATCTGCATAATATGGCTAATAATATGAGTTAGATTGATAATACTAAGAGTAGTGAGTATAGTAATTGTAGTTCTATCGGTCATATCTGCATAATATAGTTAATAATGTGAGTTAGATTCATAATAATATGAGAAATAAGTATAGTAATTGTCGTTCTATCGATCATATAAGCATAATATGGCTAATAATATGAGTTAGATTGATAATAATAAGAGTAATAAGTATAGTAATTGTCGTTCTATCGATCATATGAGCACAATATGGCTAATAATATGAGTTAGAGTGATAATACTAAGACTAGTGAGTATAGTAATTCTCATTCTATCGATCATATAAGCATAATATGGCTAATAATATGAGTTAGATTGATAATAATAAGAGTAATGAGTATAGTAATTGTAGTTCTATCGATCATATAAGCATAATATGGCTAATAATATGAGTTAGATTGATAATAATAAGAGTAATAAGTATAGTAATTGTCGCTCTATCGATCATATAAGCATAATATGGCTAATAATATGAGTTAGAGTGATACTACTTATAGTAGTGAGTATAGTAATTCTCATTCTATCGATCATATCTCCATAATATGGCTAATAATATGAGTTAGATTGATAATACTAAGAGTAGTGAGTATAGTAATTGTAGTTCTATCGGTCATATCTGCATAATATAGTTAATAATGTGAGTTAGATTCATAATAATATGAGAAATAAGTATAGTAATTGTCGTTCTATCGATCATATAAGCATAATATGGCTAATAATATGAGTTAGATTGATAATAATAAGAGTAATGAGTATAGTAATTGTAGTTCTATCGATCATATAAGCATAATATGGCTAATAATATGAGTTAGATTGATAATAATAAGAGTAATAAGTATAGTAATTGTCGCTCTATCGATCATATAAGCATAATAAGGCTAATATTACGAGTTAGAGTGATAATACTAAGAGTAGTGAGTATAGTAATTCTCATTCTATCGGTCATATAAGCATAATATGGCTAATAATATGAGTTAGATTGATAATAATAAGAGTAATAAGTATAGTAATTGTCGTTCTATCGATCATATAAGCATAATATGTCTAATAATATGAGTTAGAGTGATAATACTAAGAGTAGTGAGTATAGTGATTCTCATTCTATCGATCATATAAGCATAATATGGCTAATAATATGAGTTAGACTGATAATAGTAACAGTAATAAGTATGGTAATTGTGGTTCTATCGATAATATAAGCATAATATGGCTAATAATATGAGTTAGAGTGATAATACTAAGAGTAGTGAGTATAGTAATTCTCATTCTATCGATCATATCTGCATAATATGGCTAATAATATGAGTTAGATTGATAATACTAAGAGTAGTGAGTATAGTAATTGTAGTTCTATCGGTCATATCTGCATAATATAGTTAATAATGTGAGTTAGATTCATAATAATATGAGAAATAAGTATAGTAATTGTCGTTCTATCGATCATATAAGCATAATATGGCTAATAATATGAGTTAGATTGATAATAATAAGAGTAATAAGTATAGTAATTGTCGTTCTATCGATCATATGAGCATAATATGGCTAATAATATGAGTTAGAGTGATAATACTAAGAGTAGTGAGTATAGTAATTCTCATTCTATCGATCATATAAGCATAATATGGCTAATAATATGAGTTAGAGTGATAATACTAAGAGTAGTGAGTATAGTAATTCTCATTCTATCGATCATATAAGCATAATATGGCTAATAATATGAGTTAGATTGATAATAGTAACAGTAATAAGTATAGTAATTGTGGTTCTATCGATAATATAAGCATAATATGGCTAATAATATGAGTTAGAGTGATAATACTAAGAGTAGTGAGTATAGTAATTCTCATTCTATCGATCATATAAGCATAATATGGCTAATGATATGAGTTAGATTGATAATAGTAACAGAAATAAGTATAGTAATTGTCGTTCTATCGATAATATAAGCATAATATGGCTAATAATATGAGTTAGATTCATAATAATAAGAATAATATGTATAGTTATTGTCGTTCTATCGTTAATATAAGCATAATATGGCTAATAATATGAGTTAGATTCATAATAATAAGAGTAATAAGTATAGTAATTGTCGTTCTATCGATCATTTAAGCATAATATGGCGAATAATATGAGTTGGGTTGATAAAAATAAGAATAATAAGTATAGTAATTGTCGTTCTATCGATCATATAAGCATAATATGGCTAATAATATGAGTTAGATTGATAATAATAAGAGTAATAAGTACAGTAATTGTCGTTCTATCGATCATATAAGCATAATAAGGCTAACATTATGAGTTAGAGTGATAATACTAAGAGTAGTGAGTATGGAAATTCTCATTCTATCGATCATATAAGCATAACATGGCTAATAATATGAGTTAGATTGATAATAATAAGAGTAATGAGTATAGTAATTGTAGTTCTATCGATCATATAAGCATAATATGGCTAATAATATGAGTTAGATTGATAATAATAAGAGTAATAAGTATAGTAATTGTCGCTCTATCGATCATATAAGCATAATATGGCTAATAATATGAGTTAGAGTGATACTACTTATAGTAGTGGGTATAGTAATTCTCATTCTATCGATCATATCTGCATAATATGGCTAATAATATGAGTTAGATTGATAATACTAAGAGTAGTGAGTATAGTAATTGTAGTTCTATCGGTCATATCTGCATAATATAGTTAATAATGTGAGTTAGATTCATAATAATATGAGAAATAAGTATAGTAATTGTCGTTCTATCGATCATATAAGCATAATATGGCTAATAATATGAGTTAGATTGATAATAATAAGAGTAATGAGTATAGTAATTGTAGTTCTATCGATCATATAAGCATAATATGGCTAATAATATGAGTTAGATTGATAATAATAAGAGTAATAAGTATAGTAATTGTCGCTCTATCGATCATATAAGCATAATAAGGCTAATATTATGAGTTAGAGTGATAATACTAAGAGTAGTGAGTATAGTAATTCTCATTCTATCGATCATATATACATAATATGGCTAATAATATGAGTTAGATTGATAATAGTAACAGTAATAAGTATGGTAATTGTGGTTCTATCGATAATATAAGCATAATATGGCTAATAATATGAGTTAGAGTGATAATACTAAGAGTAGTGAGTATAGTAATTCTCATTCTATCGATCATATCTGCATAATATGGCTAATAATATGAGTTAGATTGATAATACTAAGAGTAGTGAGTATAGTAATTGTAGTTCTATCGGTCATATCTGCATAATATAGTTAATAATGTGAGTTAGATTCATAATAATATGAGAAATAAGTATAGTAATTGTCGTTCTATCGATCATATAAGCATAATATGGCTAATAATATGAGTTAGATTGATAATAATAAGAGTAATAAGTATAGTAATTGTCGTTCTATCGATCATATGAGCATAATATGGCTAATAATATGAGTTGGAGTGATAATACTAAGAGTAGTGAGTATAGTAATTGTCGTTCTATCGATCATTTAAGCATAATATGGCGAATAATATGAGTTGGGTCGATAAAAATAAGAATAATAAGTATAGTAATTGTCGTTCTATCGATCATATAAGCATAATATGGCTAATAATATGAGTTAGATTGATAATAATAAGAGTAATAAGTACAGTAATTGTCGTTCTATCGATCATATAAGCATAATAAGGCTAACATTATGAGTTAGAGTGATAATACTAAGAGTAGTGAGTATGGAAATTCTCATTCTATCGATCATATAAGCATAAAATGGCTAATAATATGAGTTAGATTGATAATAATAAGAGTAATGAGTATAGTAATTGTAGTTCTATCGATCATATAAGCATAATATGGCTACTAATATGAGTTAGATTGATAATAATAAGAGTAATAAGTATAGTAATTGTCGCTCTATCGATCATATAAGCATAATATGTCTAATAATATGAGTTACAGTGATAATACTAAGAGTAGTGAGTATAGTAATTCTCATTCTATCGATCATATAAGCATAATATGGCTAATAATATGAGTTAGATTGATAATAGTAACAGTAATAAGTATGGTAATTGTGGTTCTATCGATAATATAAGCATAATATGGCTAATAATATGAGTTAGAGTGATAATACTAAGAGTAGTGAGTATAGTAATTCTCATTCTATCGATCATATCTGCATAATATGGCTAATAATATGAGTTAGATTGATAATACTAAGAGTAGTGAGTATAGTAATTGTAGTTCTATCGGTCATATCTGCATAATATAGTTAATAATGTATGTTAGATTCATAATAATATGAGAAATAAGTATAGTAATTGTCGTTCTATCGATCATATAAGCATAATATAGCTAATAATATGAGTTAGATTGATAATAATAAGAGTAATGAGTATAGTAATTGTAGTTCTATCGATCATATAAGCATAATATGGCTAATAATATGAGTTAGATTGATAATAATAAGAGTAATAAGTATAGTAGTTGTCGCTCTATCGATCATATAAGCATAATAAGGCTAATATTATGAGTTAGAGTGATAATACTATGAGTAGTGAGTAGAGTAATTCTCATTCTATCGATCATATAAGCATAATATGGCTAATAATATGAGTTAGATTGATAATAATAAGAGTAATGAGTATAGTAATTGTAGTTCTATCGATCATATAAGCATAATATGGCTAATAATATGAGTTAGATTGATAATAATAAGAGTAATAAGTATAGTAATTGTCGTTCTATCGATCATATAAGCATAATATGTCTAATAATATGAGTTAGAGTGATAATACTAAGAGTAGTGAGTATAGTAATTCTCATTCTATCGATCATATAAGCATAATATGGCTAATAATATGAGTTAGATTGATAATAGTAACAGTAATAAGTATGGTAATTGTGGTTCTATCGATAATATAAGCATAATATGGCTAATAATATGAGTTAGAGTGATAATACTAAGAGTAGTGAGTATAGTAATTCTCATTCTATCGATCATATCTGCATAATATGGCTAATAATATGAGTTAGATTGATAATACTAAGAGTAGTGAGTACAGTAATTGTAGTTCTATCGGTCATATCTGCATAATATAGTTAATAATGTGAGTTAGATTCATAATAATATGAGAAATAAGTATAGTAATTGTCGTTCTATCGATCATATAAGCATAATATGGCTAATAATATGAGTTAGATTGATAATAATAAGAGTAATAAGTATAGTAATTGTCGTTCTATCGATCATATGAGCATAATATGGCTAATAATATGAGTTGGAGTGATAATACTAAGAGTAGTGAGTATAGTAATTGTCGTTCTATCGATCATTTAAGCATAATATGGCGAATAATATGAGTTGGGTCGATAAAAATAAGAATAATAAGTATAGTAATTGTCGTTCTATCGATCATATAAGCATAATATGGCTAATAATATGAGTTAGATTGATAATAATAAGAGTAATAAGTACAGTAATTGTCGTTCTATCGATCATATAAGCATAATAAGGCTAACATTATGAGTTAGAGTGATAATACTAAGAGTAGTGAGTATGGAAATTCTCATTCTATCGATCATATAAGCATAAAATGGCTAATAATATGAGTTAGATTGATAATAATAAGAGTAATGAGTATAGTAATTGTAGTTCTATCGATCATATAAGCATAATATGGCTAATAATATGAGTTAGATTGATAATAATAAGAGTAATAAGTATAGTAATTGTCGCTCTATCGATCATATAAGCATAATATGTCTAATAATATGAGTTACAGTGATAATACTAAGAGTAGTGAGTATAGTAATTCTCATTCTATCGATCATATAAGCATAATATGGCTAATAATATGAGTTAGATTGATAATAGTAACAGTAATAAGTATGGTAATTGTGGTTCTATCGATAATATAAGCATAATATGGCTAATAATATGAGTTAGAGTGATAATACTAAGAGTAGTGAGTATAGTAATTCTCATTCTATCGATCATATCTGCATAATATGGCTAATAATATGAGTTAGATTGATAATACTAAGAGTAGTGAGTATAGTAATTGTAGTTCTATCGGTCATATCTGCATAATATAGTTAATAATGTATGTTAGATTCATAATAATATGAGAAATAAGTATAGTAATTGTCGTTCTATCGATCATATAAGCATAATATAGCTAATAATATGAGTTAGATTGATAATAATAAGAGTAATAAGTATAGTAATTGTCGCTCTATCGATCATATAAGCATAATATGTCTAATAATATGAGTTACAGTGATAATACTAAGAGTAGTGAGTATAGTAATTCTCATTCTATCGATCATATAAGCATAATATGGCTAATAATATGAGTTAGATTGATAATAGTAACAGTAATAAGTATAGTAATTGTGGTTCTATCGATCATATAAGCATAATATGGCTAATAATATGAGTTAGATTGATAATAATAACAGTAATAAGTATAGTGAATGTCGTTCTATCGATCATATCAGCATAATATGGGTAATAATATGAGTTGGATTGATAATAATAAGAGTAATGAGTATAGTAATTGTAGTTCTATCGATCATATAAGCATAATGTGGCTAATAATATGAGTTAGATTGATAATGCTAAGAGTAGCGAGTGTAGTAATTCTCGTTCTATCGATCATATAAGCATAATATGGCTAATAATATGAGTTAGATTGATAATAATAAGAGTAATAGGTACAGTAATTGTCGTTCTATCGATCATATAAGCATAATATGGCTTATAATATGAGTTAGAGTGATAATAGTACGTGTAATAAGTATAGTAAATGTTGTGCTATCAATCATATCTGTATAATATGGTTAATAATATGAGTTAGATTGATAATAGTGAGTGTAATAAGTATAGTAATTCTCGTACTATCGATCATATAAGCATATTATGGCTAATAATATGAGTCAGATTGATAATACTAAGAGTAGCGAGTGTAGTAATTCTCGTTCTATCGATCATATAAGCATAATATGGCTAATAATATGAGTCGGATTCATAATAATAAGAGTAATAAGTGTAGTAATTGTCGTTCTATCGATCATTTAAGCATAATATGGCGAATAATATGAGTTGGGTTGATAAAAATAAGAATAATAAGTATAGTAATTGTCGTTCTATCGATCATATAAGCATAATATGGCTAATAATATGAGTTAGATTGGTAATAATAAGAGTAATAAGTATAGTAATTCTCATTCTATCGATCATATAAGCATAATATGGCTAATAATATGAGTTAGATTGATAATAATATCAGTAATAAGTATAGTAATTGTGGTTCTATCGATAATATAACCATAATATGGCTAATAATATGAGTTGGAGTGATAATACTAAGAGTAGTGAGTATAGTAGTTCTCATTCTATCGATCATATAAGCATAATATGGCTAATAATATGAGTTAGAGTGATAATACTAAGAGTAGTGAGTATAGTAATTCTCATTCTATCGATCATATCTGCATAATATGGTTAATAATATGAGTTAGAATGATAATAATAAGAGTAATAAGTATAGTAATTGTCGTTCTATCGATCATATCTGCATAATATGGTTAATAATATGAGTTAGATTGATAATAGTGAGTGTAATAAGTATAGTGAATGTCGTTCTATCGATCATATCAGCATAATATGGGTAATAATATGAGTTGGATTGATAATAATAAGAGTAATGAGTATAGTAATTGTAGTTCTATCGATCATATAAGCATAATGTGGCTAATAATATGAGTTAGATTGATAATACTAAGAGTAGCGAGTATAGTAATTCTCGTACTATCGACCATATAAGCATATTATGGCTAATAATATGAGTTAGATTGATAATACTAAGAGTAGCGAGTGTAGTAATTCTCGTTCTATCGATCATATAAGCATAATATGGCTAATAATATGAGTTAGATTGATAATAGTAACAGTAATAAGTATAGTAATTGTGGTTCTATCGATAATATAAGCATAATATGGCTATTAATATGAGTTAGAGTGATAATACTAAGAGTAGTGAGTATAGTAATTCTCATTCTATCGATCATATAAGCATAATATGGCTAATAATATGAGTTAGATTGATAATAGTAACAGTAATAAGTATAGTAATTGTGGTTCTATCGATAATATAAGCATAATATGGCTATTAATATGAGTTAGATTGATAATACTAAGAGTAGTGAGTATATTGATTGTCGTTCTATCGATCATATAAGCATAATATGGCTAATAATATGAGTTAGATTGATAATAATAAGAGTAATGAGTATAGTAATTGTACTTCTATCGATCATATCTGCATAATATGGTTAATAATATGAGTTAGAATGATAATAATAAGAGTAATAAGTATAGTAATTGTCGTTCTATCGATCATATCTGCATAATATGGTTAATAATATGAGTTAGATTGATAATAGTGAGTGTAATAAGTATAGTGAATGTCGTTCTATCGATCATATCAGCATAATATGGGTAATAATATGAGTTGGATTGATAATAATAAGAGTAATGAGTATAGTAATTGTAGTTCTATCGATCATATAAGCATAATGTGGCTAATAATATGAGTTAGATTGATAATACTAAGAGTAGCGAGTATAGTAATTCTCGTACTATCGATCATATAAGCATATTATGGCTAATAATATGAGTTAGATTGATAATACTAAGAGTAGCGAGTGTAGTAATTCTCGTTCTATCGATCATATAAGCATAATATGGCTAATAATATGAGTTAGAGTGATAATACTAAGAGTAGTGAGTATAGTAATTCTCGTTCTATCGATCATATAAGCATAATATGGCTAATAATATGAGTTAGATTGATAATAATAAGAGTAATGAGTATAGTTATTGTCGTTCTATCGTTAATATAAGCATAATATGGCTAATAATATGAGTTAGATTGACAATAATAACAGTAATAAGTATAGTAATTGTAGTTCTATCGGTCATATCTGCATAATATGGTTAATAATGTGAGTTAGATTTATAATAATAAGAGAAATAAGTATAGTAATTGTCGTTCTATCGATCATATAAGCATAATATGGCTAATAATATGAGTTAGATTGATAATAATAAGAGTAATAAGTACAATAATTGTCGTTCTATCGATCATATCTGCATAATATGGCTTATAATATGAGTTAGAGTGATAATACTAAGAGTAGTGAGTATAGTAATTCTCATTCTATCGATCATATAAGCATAATATGGCTAATAATATGAGTTAGATTGATAACAATAACAGTAATATGTATAGTTATTGTCGTTCTATCGATAATATAAGCATAATATGGCTAATAATATGAGTTAGATTGATAATACTAAGAGTAGTGAGTATAGTAATTGTCGTTCTATCGATCATGTAAACATAATATGACTAATAATATGAGTTAGATTGATAATAGTAAGTGTAATAAGTATAGTAAATGTTGTGCTATCGATCATATCTGCATAATATGGTTAATAATATGAGTTAGATTGATAATAATAAGAGTAATAAGTATAGCAATTGTCGTTCTATCGATCATATCTGCATAATATGGTTAATAATATGAGTTAGATTGATAATAGTGAGCGTAATAAGTATAGTAATTGCAGTTCTATCGATCATATAAGCATAATATGGCTAATAATATGAGTCAGATTCATAATAATAAGAGAAATAAGTATAGTACTTGTCGTTCTATCGATCATTTATGCATAATATGGCGAATAATATGAGGTGGGTTGATAAAAATAAGAATAATAAGTATAGTAATTGTCGTTCTATCGATCATATAAGCATAATATGGCTATTAATATGAGTTAGATTGATAATAATATCAGTAATAAGTATAGTAATTGTGGTTCTATCGATAATATAACCATAATATGGCTAATAATATGAGTTAGATTGATAATACTAAGAGTAGTGAGTATAGTAATTCTCGTTCTATCGATCATATAAGCATAATATGGCTAATAATATGAGTTAGATTGATAATACTAAGAGTAGTGAGTATAGTATTTGTAGTTCTATCGGTCATATCTGCATAATATAGTTAATAATGTGAGTTAGATTCATAATAATATGAGAAATAGGTATAGTAATTGTCGTTCTATCGATCATATAAGCATAATATGGCTAATAATATGAGTTAGATTGATAATAATAAGAGTAATAAGTATAGTAATTGTCGTTCTATCGATCATATGAGCATAATATGGCTAATAATATGAGTTAGAGTGATAATACTAAGACTAGTGAGTAGAGTAATTCTCATTCTATCGATCATATAAGCATAATATGGCTAATAATATGAGTTAGATTGATAATAATAAGAGTAATGAGTATAGTAATTGTAGTTCTATCGATCATATAAGCATAATATGGCTAATAATATGAGTTAGATTGATAATAATAAGAGTAATAAGTATAGTAATTGTCGCTCTATCGATCATATAAGCATAATATGGCTAATAATATGAGTTAGAGTGATACTACTTATAGTAGTGAGTATAGTAATTCTCATTCTATCGATCATATCTGCATAATATGGCTAATAATATGAGTTAGATTGATAATACTAAGAGTAGTGAGTATAGTAATTGTAGTTCTATCGGTCATATCTGCATAATATAGTTAATAATGTGAGTTAGATTCATAATAATATGAGAAATAAGTATAGTAATTGTCGTTCTATCGATCATATAAGCATAATATGGCTAATAATATGAGTTAGATTGATAATAATAAGAGTAATGAGTATAGTAATTGTAGTTCTATCGATCATATAAGCATAATATGGCTAATAATATGAGTTAGATTGATAATAATAAGAGTAATAAGTATAGTAATTGTCGCTCTATCGATCATATAAGCATAATAAGGCTAATATTATGAGTTAGAGTGATAATACTAAGAGTAGTGAGTATAGTAATTCTCATTCTATCGATCATATAAGCATAATATGGCTAATAATATGAGTTAGATCGATAATAATAAGAGTAATAAGTATAGTAATTGTCGTTCTATCGATCATATAAGCATAATATGTCTAATAATATGAGTTAGAGTGATAATACTAAGAGTAGTGAGTATAGTGATTCTCATTCTATCGATCATATAAGCATAATATGGCTAATAATATGAGTTAGATTGATAATAGTAACAGTAATAAGTATGGTAATTGTGGTTCTATCGATAATTGAAGCATAATATGGCTAATAATATGAGTTAGAGTGATAATACTAAGAGTAGTGAGTATAGTAATTCTCATTCTATCGATCATATCTGCATAATATGGCTAATAATGTGAGTTAGATTGATAATACTAAGAGTAGTGAGTATAGTAATTGTAGTTCTATCGGTCATATCTGCATAATATAGTTAATAATGTGAGTTAGATTCATAATAATATGAGAAATAAGTATAGTAATTGTCGTTCTATCGATCATATAAGCATAATATGGCTAATAATATGAGTTAGATTGATAATAATAAGAGTAATAAGTATAGTAATTGTCGTTCTATCGATCATATGAGCATAATATGGCTAATAATATGAGTTAGAGTGATAATACTAAGAGTAGTGAGTATAGTAATTCTCATTCTATCGATCATATAAGCATAATATGGCTAATAATATGAGTTAGATTGATAATAGTAACAGTAATAAGTATAGTACTTGTGGTTCTATCGATAATATAAGCATAATATGGCTAATAATATGAGTTAGAGTGATAATACTAAGAGTAGTGAGTATAGTAATTCTCATTCTATCGATCATATAAGCATAATATGGCTAATGATATGAGTTAGATTGATAATAGTAACAGAAATAAGTATAGTAATTGTCGTTCTATCGATAATATAAGCATAATATGGCTAATAATATGAGTTAGATTCATAATAATAAGAATAATGAGTATAGTTATTGTCGTTCTATCGTTAATATAAGCATAATATGGCTAATAATATGAGTTAGATTCATAATAATAAGAGTAATAAGTATAGTAATTGTCGTTCTATCGATCATTTAAGCATAATATGGCGAATAATATGAGTTGGGTTGATAAAAATAAGAATAATAAGTATAGTAATTGTCGTTCTATCGATCATATAAGCATAATATGGCTAATAATATGAGTTAGATTGATAATAATAAGAGTAATAAGTACAGTAATTGTCGTTCTATCGATCATATAAGCATAATAAGGCTAACATTATGAGTTAGAGTGATAATACTAAGAGTAGTGAGTATGGAAATTCTCATTCTATCGATCATATAAGCATAACATGGCTAATAATATGAGTTAGATTGATAATAATAAGAGTAATGAGTATAGTAATTGTAGTTCTATCGATCATATAAGCATAATATGGCTAATAATATGAGTTAGATTGATAATAATAAGAGTAATAAGTATAGTAATTGTCGCTCTATCGATCATATAAGCATAATATGGCTAATAATATGAGTTACAGTGATAATACTAAGAGTAGTGAGTATAGTAATTCTCATTCTATCGATCATATAAGCATAATATGGCTAATAATATGAGTTAGATTGATAATAGTAACAGTATTAAGTATGGTAATTGTGGTTCTATCGATAATATAAGCATAATATGGCTAATAATATGAGTTAGAGTGATAATACTAAGAGTAGTGAGTATAGTAATTCTCATTCTATCGATCATATCTGCATAATATGGCTAATAATATGAGTTAGATTGATAATACTAAGAGTAGTGAGTATAGTAATTGTAGTTCTATCGGTCATATCTGCATAATATAGTTAATAATGTGAGTTAGATTCATAATAATATGAGAAATAAGTATAGTAATTGTCGTTCTATCGATCATATAAGCATAATATGGCTAATAATATGAGTTAGAGTGATAATACTAAGAGTAGTGAGTATAGTAATTCTCATTCTATCGATCATATAAGCATAATATGGCTAATGATATGAGTTAGATTGATAATAGTAACAGAAATAAGTATAGTAATTGTCGTTCTATCGATAATATAAGCATAATATGGCTAATAATATGAGTTAGATTCATTATAATAAGAATAATAAGTATAGTTATTGTCGTTCTATCGTTAATATAAGCATAATATGGCTAATAATATGAGTTAGATTCATAATAATAAGAGTAATAAGTATAGTAATTGTCGTTCTATCGATCATATAAGCATAATATGGCTAATAATATGAGTTAGAGTGATAATACTAAGAGTAGTGAGTATAGTAATTCTCATTCTATCGATCATATAAGCATAATATGGCTAATAATATGAGTTAGATTGATAATAGTAACAGTAATAAGTATAGTAATTGTGGTTCTATCGATCATATAAGCATAATATGGCTAATAATATGAGTTAGATTGATAATAATAACAGTAATAAGTATAGTGAATGTCGTTCTATCGATCATATCAGCATAATATGGGTAATAATATGAGTTGGATTGATAATAATAAGAGTAATGAGTATAGTAATTGTAGTTCTATCGATCATATAAGCATAATGTGGCTAATAATATGAGTTAGATTGATAATGCTAAGAGTAGCGAGTGTAGTAATTCTCGTTCTATCGATCATATAAGCATAATATGGCTAATAATATGAGTTAGATTGATAATAATAAGAGTAATAGGTACAGTAATTGTCGTTCTATCGATCATATAAGCATAATATGGCTTATAATATGAGTTAGAGTGATAATAGTACGTGTAATAAGTATAGTAAATGTTGTGCTATCAATCATATCTGTATAATATGGTTAATAATATGAGTTAGATTGATAATAGTGAGTGTAATAAGTATAGTAATTCTCGTACTATCGATCATATAAGCATATTATGGCTAATAATATGAGTCAGATTGATAATACTAAGAGTAGCGAGTGTAGTAATTCTCGTTCTATCGATCATATAAGCATAATATGGCTAATAATATGAGTCGGATTCATAATAATAAGAGTAATAAGTGTAGTAATTGTCGTTCTATCGATCATTTAAGCATAATATGGCGAATAATATGAGTTGGGTTGATAAAAATAAGAATAATAAGTATAGTAATTGTCGTTCGATCGATCATATAAGCATAATATGGCTAATAATATCAGTTAGATTGGTAATAATAAGAGTAATAAGTATAGTAATTCTCATTCTATCGATCATATAAGCATAATATGGCTAATAATATGAGTTAGATTGATAATAATATCAGTAATAAGTATAGTAATTGTGGTTCTATCGATAATATAACCATAATATGGCTAATAATATGAGTTGGAGTGATAATACTAAGAGTAGTGAGTATAGTAGTTCTCATTCTATCGATCATATAAGCATAATATGGCTAATAATATGAGTTAGAGTGATAATACTAAGAGTAGTGAGTATAGTAATTCTCATTCTATCGATCATATCTGCATAATATGGTTAATAATATGAGTTAGAATGATAATAATAAGAGTAATAAGTATAGTAATTGTCGTTCTATCGATCATATCTGCATAATATGGTTAATAATATGAGTTAGATTGATAATAGTGAGTGTAATAAGTATAGTGAATGTCGTTCTATCGATCATATCAGCATAATATGGGTAATAATATGAGTTGGATTGATAATAATAAGAGTAATGAGTATAGTAATTGTAGTTCTATCGATCATATAAGCATAATGTGGCTAATAATATGAGTTAGATTGATAATACTAAGAGTAGCGAGTATAGTAATTCTCGTACTATCGACCATATAAGCATATTATGGCTAATAATATGAGTTAGATTGATAATACTAAGAGTAGCGAGTGTAGTAATTCTCGTTCTATCGATCATATAAGCATAATATGGCTAATAATATGAGTTAGATTGATAATAGTAACAGTAATAAGTATAGTAATTGTGGTTCTATCGATAATATAAGCATAATATGGCTATTAATATGAGTTAGAGTGATAATACTAAGAGTAGTGAGTATAGTAATTCTCATTCTATCGATCATATAAGCATAATATGGCTAATAATATGAGTTAGATTGATAATAGTAACAGTAATAAGTATAGTAATTGTGGTTCTATCGATAATATAAGCATAATATGGCTATTAATATGAGTTAGATTGATAATACTAAGAGTAGTGAGTATATTGATTGTCGTTCTATCGATCATATAAGCATAATATGGCTAATAATATGAGTTAGATTGATAATAATAAGAGTAATGAGTATAGTAATTGTACTTCTATCGATCATATCTGCATAATATGGTTAATAATATGAGTTAGAATGATAATAATAAGAGTAATAAGTATAGTAATTGTCGTTCTATCGATCATATCTGCATAATATGGTTAATAATATGAGTTAGATTGATAATAGTGAGTGTAATAAGTATAGTGAATGTCGTTCTATCGATCATATCAGCATAATATGGGTAATAATATGAGTTGGATTGATAATAATAAGAGTAATGAGTATAGTAATTGTAGTTCTATCGATCATATAAGCATAATGTGGCTAATAATATGAGTTAGATTGATAATACTAAGAGTAGCGAGTATAGTAATTCTCGTACTATCGATCATATAAGCATATTATGGCTAATAATATGAGTTAGATTGATAATACTAAGAGTAGCGAGTGTAGTAATTCTCGTTCTATCGATCATATAAGCATAATATGGCTAATAATATGAGTTAGAGTGATAATACTAAGAGTAGTGAGTATAGTAATTCTCGTTCTATCGATCATATAAGCATAATATGGCTAATAATATGAGTTAGATTGATAATAATAAGAGTAATGAGTATAGTTATTGTCGTTCTATCGTTAATATAAGCATAATATGGCTAATAATATGAGTTAGATTGACAATAATAACAGTAATAAGTATAGTAATTGTAGTTCTATCGGTCATATCTGCATAATATGGTTAATAATGTGAGTTAGATTCATAATAATAAGAGAAATAAGTATAGTAATTGTCGTTCTATCGATCATATAAGCATAATATGGCTAATAATATGAGTTAGATTGATAATAATAAGAGTAATAAGTACAATAATTGTCGTTCTATCGATCATATCTGCATAATATGGCTTATAATATGAGTTAGAGTGATAATACTAAGAGTAGTGAGTATAGTAATTCTCATTCTATCGATCATATAAGCATAATATGGCTAATAATATGAGTTAGATTGATAACAATAACAGTAATATGTATAGTTATTGTCGTTCTATCGATAATATAAGCATAATATGGCTAATAATATGAGTTAGATTGATAATACTAAGAGTAGTGAGTATAGTAATTGTCGTTCTATCGATCATGTAAACATAATATGACTAATAATATGAGTTAGATTGATAATAGTAAGTGTAATAAGTATAGTAAATGTTGTGCTATCGATCATATCTGCATAATATGGTTAATAATATGAGTTAGATTGATAATAATAAGAGTAATAAGTATAGCAATTGTCGTTCTATCGATCATATCTGCATAATATGGTTAATAATATGAGTTAGATTGATAATAGTGAGCGTAATAAGTATAGTAATTGCAGTTCTATCGATCATATAAGCATAATATGGCTAATAATATGAGTCAGATTCATAATAATAAGAGTAATAAGTATAGTAATTGTCGTTCTATCGATCATTTAAGCATAATATGGCGAATAATATGAGGTGGGTTGATAAAAATAAGAATAATAAGTATAGTAATTGTCGTTCTATCGATCATATAAGCATAATATGGCTATTAATATGAGTTAGATTGATAATAATATCAGTAATAAGTATAGTAATTGTGGTTCTATCGATAATATAACCATAATATGGCTAATAATATGAGTTAGATTGATAATACTAAGAGTAGTGAGTATAGTAATTCTCGTTCTATCGATCATATAAGCATAATATGGCTAATAATATGAGTTAGATTGATAATACTAAGAGTAGTGAGTATAGTAATTGTAGTTCTATCGGTCATATCTGCATAATATAGTTAATAATGTGAGTTAGATTCATAATAATATGAGAAATAGGTATAGTAATTGTCGTTCTATCGATCATATAAGCATAATATGGCTAATAATATGAGTTAGATTGATAATAATAAGAGTAATAAGTATAGTAATTGTCGTTCTATCGATCATATGAGCATAATATGGCTAATAATATGAGTTAGAGTGATAATACTAAGACTAGTGAGTAGAGTAATTCTCATTCTATCGATCATATAAGCATAATATGGCTAATAATATGAGTTAGATTGATAATAATAAGAGTAATGAGTATAGTAATTGTAGTTCTATCGATCATATAAGCATAATATGGCTAATAATATGAGTTAGATTGATAATAATAAGAGTAATAAGTATAGTAATTGTCGCTCTATCGATCATATAAGCATAATATGGCTAATAATATGAGTTAGAGTGATACTACTTATAGTAGTGAGTATAGTAATTCTCATTCTATCGATCATATCTGCATAATATGGCTAATAATATGAGTTAGATTGATAATACTAAGAGTAGTGAGTATAGTAATTGTAGTTCTATCGGTCATATCTGCATAATATAGTTAATAATGTGAGTTAGATTCATAATAATATGAGAAATAAGTATAGTAATTGTCGTTCTATCGATCATATAAGCATAATATGGCTAATAATATGAGTTAGATTGATAATAATAAGAGTAATGAGTATAGTAATTGTAGTTCTATCGATCATATAAGCATAATATGGCTAATAATATGAGTTAGATTGATAATAATAAGAGTAATAAGTATAGTAATTGTCGCTCTATCGATCATATAAGCATAATAAGGCTAATATTATGAGTTAGAGTGATAATACTAAGAGTAGTGAGTATAGTAATTCTCATTCTATCGATCATATAAGCATAATATGGCTAATAATATGAGTTAGATCGATAATAATAAGAGTAATAAGTATAGTAATTGTCGTTCTATCGATCATATAAGCATAATATGTCTAATAATATGAGTTAGAGTGATAATACTAAGAGTAGTGAGTATAGTGATTCTCATTCTATCGATCATATAAGCATAATATGGCTAATAATATGAGTTAGATTGATAATAGTAACAGTAATAAGTATGGTAATTGTGGTTCTATCGATAATATAAGCATAATATGGCTAATAATATGAGTTAGAGTGATAATACTAAGAGTAGTGAGTATAGTAATTCTCATTCTATCGATCATATCTGCATAATATGGCTAATAATGTGAGTTAGATTGATAATACTAAGAGTAGTGAGTATAGTAATTGTAGTTCTATCGGTCATATCTGCATAATATAGTTAATAATGTGAGTTAGATTCATAATAATATGAGAAATAAGTATAGTAATTGTCGTTCTATCGATCATATAAGCATAATATGGCTAATAATATGAGTTAGATTGATAATAATAAGAGTAATAAGTATAGTAATTGTCGTTCTATCGATCATATGAGCATAATATGGCTAATAATATGAGTTAGAGTGATAATACTAAGAGTAGTGAGTATAGTAATTCTCATTCTATCGATCATATAAGCATAATATGGCTAATAATATGAGTTAGATTGATAATACTAAGAGTAGTGAGTATAGTAATTGTAGTTCTATCGGTCATATCTGCATAATATAGTTAATAATGTGAGTTAGATTCATAATAATATGAGAAATAGGTATAGTAATTGTCGTTCTATCGATCATATAAGCATAATATGGCTAATAATATGAGTTAGATTGATAATAATAAGAGTAATAAGTATAGTAATTGTCGTTCTATCGATCATATGAGCATAATATGGCTAATAATATGAGTTAGAGTGATAATACTAAGACTAGTGAGTAGAGTAATTCTCATTCTATCGATCATATAAGCATAATATGGCTAATAATATGAGTTAGATTGATAATAATAAGAGTAATGAGTATAGTAATTGTAGTTCTATCGATCATATAAGCATAATATGGCTAATAATATGAGTTAGATTGATAATAATAAGAGTAATAAGTATAGTAATTGTCGCTCTATCGATCATATAAGCATAATATGGCTAATAATATGAGTTAGAGTGATACTACTTATAGTAGTGAGTATAGTAATTCTCATTCTATCGATCATATCTGCATAATATGGCTAATAATATGAGTTAGATTGATAATACTAAGAGTAGTGAGTATAGTAATTGTAGTTCTATCGGTCATATCTGCATAATATAGTTAATAATGTGAGTTAGATTCATAATAATATGAGAAATAAGTATAGTAATTGTCGTTCTATCGATCATATAAGCATAATATGGCTAATAATATGAGTTAGATTGATAATAATAAGAGTAATGAGTATAGTAATTGTAGTTCTATCGATCATATAAGCATAATATGGCTAATAATATGAGTTAGATTGATAATAATAAGAGTAATAAGTATAGTAATTGTCGCTCTATCGATCATATAAGCATAATAAGGCTAATATTATGAGTTAGAGTGATAATACTAAGAGTAGTGAGTATAGTAATTCTCATTCTATCGATCATATAAGCATAATATGGCTAATAATATGAGTTAGATCGATAATAATAAGAGTAATAAGTATAGTAATTGTCGTTCTATCGATCATATAAGCATAATATGTCTAATAATATGAGTTAGAGTGATAATACTAAGAGTAGTGAGTATAGTGATTCTCATTCTATCGATCATATAAGCATAATATGGCTAATAATATGAGTTAGATTGATAATAGTAACAGTAATAAGTATGGTAATTGTGGTTCTATCGATAATATAAGCATAATATGGCTAATAATATGAGTTAGAGTGATAATACTAAGAGTAGTGAGTATAGTAATTCTCATTCTATCGATCATATCTGCATAATATGGCTAATAATGTGAGTTAGATTGATAATACTAAGAGTAGTGAGTATAGTAATTGTAGTTCTATCGGTCATATCTGCATAATATAGTTAATAATGTGAGTTAGATTCATAATAATATGAGAAATAAGTATAGTAATTGTCGTTCTATCGATCATATAAGCATAATATGGCTAATAATATGAGTTAGATTGATAATAATAAGAGTAATAAGTATAGTAATTGTCGTTCTATCGATCATATGAGCATAATATGGCTAATAATATGAGTTAGAGTGATAATACTAAGAGTAGTGAGTATAGTAATTCTCATTCTATCGATCATATAAGCATAATATGGCTAATAATATGAGTTAGATTGATAATAGTAACAGTAATAAGTATAGTACTTGTGGTTCTATCGATAATATAAGCATAATATGGCTAATAATATGAGTTAGAGTGATAATACTAAGAGTAGTGAGTATAGTAATTCTCATTCTATCGATCATATAAGCATAATATGGCTAATGATATGAGTTAGATTGATAATAGTAACAGAAATAAGTATAGTAATTGTCGTTCTATCGATAATATAAGCATAATATGGCTAATAATATGAGTTAGATTCATAATAATAAGAATAATGAGTATAGTTATTGTCGTTCTATCGTTAATATAAGCATAATATGGCTAATAATATGAGTTAGATTCATAATAATAAGAGTAATAAGTATAGTAATTGTCGTTCTATCGATCATTTAAGCATAATATGGCGAATAATATGAGTTGGGTTGATAAAAATAAGAATAATAAGTATAGTAATTGTCGTTCTATCGATCATATAAGCATAATATGGCTAATAATATGAGTTAGATTGATAATAATAAGAGTAATAAGTACAGTAATTGTCGTTCTATCGATCATATAAGCATAATAAGGCTAACATTATGAGTTAGAGTGATAATACTAAGAGTAGTGAGTATGGAAATTCTCATTCTATCGATCATATAAGCATAACATGGCTAATAATATGAGTTAGATTGATAATAATAAGAGTAATGAGTATAGTAATTGTAGTTCTATCGATCATATAAGCATAATATGGCTAATAATATGAGTTAGATTGATAATAATAAGAGTAATAAGTATAGTAATTGTCGCTCTATCGATCATATAAGCATAATATGGCTAATAATATGAGTTACAGTGATAATACTAAGAGTAGTGAGTATAGTAATTCTCATTCTATCGATCATATAAGCATAATATGGCTAATAATATGAGTTAGATTGATAATAGTAACAGTATTAAGTATGGTAATTGTGGTTCTATCGATAATATAAGCATAATATGGCTAATAATATGAGTTAGAGTGATAATACTAAGAGTAGTGAGTATAGTAATTCTCATTCTATCGATCATATCTGCATAATATGGCTAATAATATGAGTTAGATTGATAATACTAAGAGTAGTGAGTATAGTAATTGTAGTTCTATCGGTCATATCTGCATAATATAGTTAATAATGTGAGTTAGATTCATAATAATATGAGAAATAAGTATAGTAATTGTCGTTCTATCGATCATATAAGCATAATATGGCTAATAATATGAGTTAGAGTGATAATACTAAGAGTAGTGAGTATAGTAATTCTCATTCTATCGATCATATAAGCATAATATGGCTAATGATATGAGTTAGATTGATAATAGTAACAGAAATAAGTATAGTAATTGTCGTTCTATCGATAATATAAGCATAATATGGCTAATAATATGAGTTAGATTCATTATAATAAGAATAATAAGTATAGTTATTGTCGTTCTATCGTTAATATAAGCATAATATGGCTAATAATATGAGTTAGATTCATAATAATAAGAGTAATAAGTATAGTAATTGTCGTTCTATCGATCATTTAAGCATAATATGGCGAATAATATGAGTTGGGTTGATAAAAATAAGAATAATAAGTATAGTAATTGTCGTTCTATCGATCATATAAGCATAATATGGCTAATAATATGAGTTAGATTGATAATAATAAGAGTAATAAGTACAGTAATTGTCGTTCTATCGATCATATAAGCATAATAAGGCTAACATTATGAGTTAGAGTGATAATACTAAGAGTAGTGAGTATGGAAATTCTCATTCTATCGATCATATAAGCATAACATGGCTAATAATATGAGTTAGATTGATAATAATAAGAGTAATGAGTATAGTAATTGTAGCTCTATCGATCATATAAGCATAATATGGCTAATAATATGAGTTAGATTGATAATAATAAGAGTAATAAGTATAGTAATTGTCGCTCTATCGATCATATAAGCATAATATGGCTAATAATATGAGTTACAGTGATAATACTAAGAGTAGTGAGTATAGTAATTCTCATTCTATCGATCATATAAGCATAATATGGCTAATAATATGAGTTAGATTGATAATAGTAACAGTATTAAGTATGGTAATTGTGGTTCTATCGATAATATAAGCATAATATGGCTAATAATATGAGTTAGAGTGATAATACTAAGAGTAGTGAGTATAGTAATTCTCATTCTATCGATCATATCTGCATAATATGGCTAATAATATGAGTTAGATTGATAATACTAAGAGTAGTGAGTATAGTAATTGTAGTTCTATCGGTCATATCTGCATAATATAGTTAATAATGTGAGTTAGATTCATAATAATATGAGAAATAAGTATAGTAATTGTCGTTCTATCGATCATATAAGCATAATATGGCTAATAATATGAGTTAGATTGATAATAATAAGAGTAATGAGTATAGTAATTGTAGTTCTATCGATCATATAAGCATAATATGGCTAATAATATGAGTTAGATTGATAATAATAAGAGTAATAAGTATAGTAATTGTCGCTCTATCGATCGTATAAGCATAATAAGGCTAATATTATGAGTTAGAGTGATAATACTAAGAGTAGTGAGTATAGTAATTCTCATTCTATCGATCATATAAGCATAATATGGCTAATATTATGAGTTAGATTGATAATAATAAGAGTAATGAGTATAGTAATTGTAGTTCTATCGATCATATAAGCATAATATGGCTAATAATATGAGTTAGATTGATAATAATATGAGAAATAAGTATAGTAATTGTCGTTCTATCGATCATATAAGCATAATATGGCTAATAATATGAGTTAGATTGATAATAATAAGAGTAATAAGTATAGTAATTGTCGTTCTATCGATCATATGAGCATAATATGGCTAATAATATGAGTTAGAGTGATAATACTAAGAGTAGTGAGTATAGTAATTCTCATTCTATCGATCATATAAGCATAATATGGCTAATAATATGAGTTAGAGTGATAATACTAAGAGTAGTGAGTATAGTAATTCTCATTCTATCGATCATATAAGCATAATATGGCTAATAATATGAGTTAGATTGATAATAGTAACAGTAATAAGTATAGTAATTGTGGTTCTATCGATAATATAAGCATAATATGGCTAATAATATGAGTTAGAGTGATAATACTAAGAGTAGTGAGTATAGTAATTCTCATTCTATCGATCATATAAGCATAATATGGCTAATGATATGAGTTAAATTGATAATAGTAACAGAAATAAGTATAGTAATTGTCGTTCTATCGATAATATAAGGATAATATGGCTAACAATATGAGTTGGATTGATAATAATAAGAGTAATAAGTATAGTAATTGTCGCTCTATCGATCATATAAGCATAATAAGGCTAATATTATGAGTTCGAGTGATAATACTAAGAGTAGTGAGTATAGTAATTCTCATTCTATCGATCATATAAGCATAATATGGCTAATAATATGAGTTAGATTGATAATAATAAGAGTAATGAGTATAGTAATTGTAGTTCTATCGATCATATAAGCATAATATGGTTAATAATATGAGTTAGATTGATAATAATAAGAGTAATAAGTATAGTAATTGTCGTTCTATCGATCATATAAGCATAATGTGTCTAATAATATGAGTTAGAGTGATAATACTAAGAGTAGCGAGTATAGTAATTCTCATTCTATCGATCATATAAGCATAATATGGCTAATAATATGAGTTAGATTGATAATAGTAACAGTAATAAGTATGGTAATTGTGGTTCTATCGATAATATAAGCATAATATGGCTAATAATATGAGTTAGAGTGATAATACTAAGAGTAGTGAGTATAGTAATTCTCATTCTATCGATCATATAAGCATAATATGGCTAATAATATGAGTTAGATTGATAATAATAAGAGTAATAAGTACAGTAATTGTCGTTCTATCGATCATATCTGCATAATATGGTTAATAATATGAGTTAGATTGATAATAGTGAGTGTAATAAGTATAGTCATTGTAGTTCTATCGATCATATAAGCATAATATGGCTAATAATATGAGTCAGATTCATAATAATAAGAGTAATAAGTATAGCAATTGTCGTTCTATCTCGATCATTTAAGCATAATATGGCGAATAATGTGAGTTGCGTTGATAAAAATAAGAATAATAAGTATAGTAATTGTCGTTCTATCGATCATATAAGCATAATATGGCTAATAATATGAGTTAGATTGATAATAATAAGAGTAATAAGTACAGTAATTGTCGTTCTATCGATCATATAAGCATAATAAGGCTAATATTATGAGTTAGAGTGATAATACTAAGAGTAGTGAGTATAGTAATCCTCATTCTATCGATCATATAAGCATAATATGGCTAATAATATGAGTTAGATTGATAATAATAAGAGTAATGAGTATAGTAATTGTAGTTCTATCGATCATATAAGCATAATATGGCTAATAATATGAGTTAGATTGATAATAATAAGAGTAATAAGTATAGTAATTGTCGTTCTATCGATCATATAAGCATAATATGTCTAATAATATGAGTTAGAGTGATAATACTAAGAGTAGTGAGTATAGTAATTCTCATTCTATCGATCATATAGGCATAATATTGCTAATAATATGAGTTAGATTGATAATAATAACAGTAATAAGTATAGTTATTGTCGTTCTATCGATAATATAAGCATGATATGGCTAATAATATGAGTTAGATTGATAATAATAAGAGTAATAAGTATAGTAATTGTCGTTCTATCGATCATATAAGCATAATATGTCTAATAATATGAGTTAGAGTGATAATACTAAGAGTAGTGAGTATAGTGATTCTCATTCTATCGATCATATAAGCATAATATGGCTAATAATATGAGTTAGAGTGATACTACTTATAGTAGTGAGTATAGTAATTCTCATTCTATCGATCATA
The DNA here is from genome assembly GCF_050947335.1 of Megachile rotundata. Classification (NCBI taxonomy): domain Eukaryota; kingdom Metazoa; phylum Arthropoda; class Insecta; order Hymenoptera; family Megachilidae; genus Megachile; species Megachile rotundata. The sequence continues at coordinate 19,396 of NW_027473450.1, read as the reverse complement.
TCTGCATAATATGGCTAATAATATGAGTTAGATTGATAATACTAAGAGTAGTGAGTATAGTAATTGTAGTTCTATCGGTCATATCTGCATAATATAGTTAATAATGTGAGTTAGATTCATAATAATATGAGAAATAAGTATAGTAATTGTCGTTCTATCGATCATATAAGCATAATATGGCTAATAATATGAGTTAGATTGATAATAATAAGAGTAATGAGTATAGTAATTGTAGTTCTATCGATCATATAAGCATAATATGGCTAATAATATGAGTTAGATTGATAATAATAAGAGTAATAAGTATAGTAATTGTCGCTCTATCGATCATATAAGCATAATAAGGCTAATATTATGAGTTAGAGTGATAATACTAAGAGTAGTGAGTATAGTAATTCTCATTCTATCGATCATATAAGCATAATATGGCTAATAATATGAGTTAGATCGATAATAATAAGAGTAATAAGTATAGTAATTGTCGTTCTATCGATCATATAAGCATAATATGTCTAATAATATGAGTTAGAGTGATAATACTAAGAGTAGTGAGTATAGTGATTCTCATTCTATCGATCATATAAGCATAATATGGCTAATAATATGAGTTAGATTGATAATAGTAACAGTAATAAGTATGGTAATTGTGGTTCTATCGATAATATAAGCATAATATGGCTAATAATATGAGTTAGAGTGATAATACTAAGAGTAGTGAGTATAGTAATTCTCATTCTATCGATCATATCTGCATAATATGGCTAATAATGTGAGTTAGATTGATAATACTAAGAGTAGTGAGTATAGTAATTGTAGTTCTATCGGTCATATCTGCATAATATAGTTAATAATGTGAGTTAGATTCATAATAATATGAGAAATAAGTATAGTAATTGTCGTTCTATCGATCATATAAGCATAATATGGCTAATAATATGAGTTAGATTGATAATAATAAGAGTAATAAGTATAGTAATTGTCGTTCTATCGATCATATGAGCATAATATGGCTAATAATATGAGTTAGAGTGATAATACTAAGAGTAGTGAGTATAGTAATTCTCATTCTATCGATCATATAAGCATAATATGGCTAATAATATGAGTTAGATTGATAATAGTAACAGTAATAAGTATAGTACTTGTGGTTCTATCGATAATATAAGCATAATATGGCTAATAATATGAGTTAGAGTGATAATACTAAGAGTAGTGAGTATAGTAATTCTCATTCTATCGATCATATAAGCATAATATGGCTAATGATATGAGTTAGATTGATAACAGTAACAGAAATAAGTATAGTAATTGTCGTTCTATCGATAATATAAGCATAATATGGCTAATAATATGAGTTAGATTCATAATAATAAGAATAATAAGTATAGTTATTGTCGTTCTATCGTTAATATAAGCATAATATGGCTAATAATATGAGTTAGATTCATAATAATAAGAGTAATAAGTATAGTAATTGTCGTTCTATCGATCATTTAAGCATAATATGGCGAATAATATGAGTTGGGTTGATAAAAATAAGAATAATAAGTATAGTAATTGTCGTTCTATCGATCATATAAGCATAATATGGCTAATAATATGAGTTAGATTGATAATAATAAGAGTAATAAGTACAGTAATTGTCGTTCTATCGATCATATAAGCATAATAAGGCTAACATTATGAGTTAGAGTGATAATACTAAGAGTAGTGAGTATGGAAATTCTCATTCTATCGATCATATAAGCATAACATGGCTAATAATATGAGTTAGATTGATAATAATAAGAGTAATGAGTATAGTAATTGTAGTTCTATCGATCATATAAGCATAATATGGCTAATAATATGAGTTAGATTGATAATAATAAGAGTAATAAGTATAGTAATTGTCGCTCTATCGATCATATAAGCATAATATGGCTAATAATATGAGTTACAGTGATAATACTAAGAGTAGTGAGTATAGTAATTCTCATTCTATCGATCATATAAGCATAATATGGCTAATAATATGAGTTAGATTGATAATAGTAACAGTATTAAGTATGGTAATTGTGGTTCTATCGATAATATAAGCATAATATGGCTAATAATATGAGTTAGAGTGATAATACTAAGAGTAGTGAGTATAGTAATTCTCATTCTATCGATCATATCTGCATAATATGGCTAATAATATGAGTTAGATGGATAATACTAAGAGTAGTGAGTATAGTAATTGTAGTTCTATCGGTCATATCTGCATAATATAGTTAATAATGTGAGTTAGATTCATAATAATATGAGAAATAAGTATAGTAATTGTCGTTCTATCGATCATATAAGCATAATATGGCTAATAATATGAGTTAGATTGATAATAATAAGAGTAATAAGTATAGTAATTGTCGTTCTGTCGATCATATGAGCATAATATGGCTAATAATATGAGTTAGAGTGATAATACTAAGAGTAGTGAGTATAGTAATTCTCATTCTATCGATCATATAAGCATAATATGGCTAATAATATGAGTTAGAGTGATAATACTAAGAGTAGTGAGTATAGTAATTCTCATTCTATCGATCATATAAGCATAATATGGCTAATAATATGAGTTAGATTGATAATAGTAACAGTAATAAGTATAGTAATTGTGGTTCTATCGATAATATAAGCATAATATGGCTAATAATATGAGTTAGAGTGATAATACTAAGAGTAGTGAGTATAGTAATTCTCATTCTATCGATCATATAAGCATAATATGGCTAATGATATGAGTTAGATTGATAATAGTAACAGAAATAAGTATAGTAATTGTCGTTCTATCGATAATATAAGCATAATATGGCTAATAATATGAGTTAGATTCATAATAATAAGAATAATAAGTATAGTTATTGTCGTTCTATCGTTAATATAAGCATAATATGGCTAATAATATGAGTTAGATTCATAATAATAAGAGTAATAAGTATAGTAATTGTCGTTCTATCGATCATTTAAGCATAATATGGCGAATAATATGAGTTGGGTTGATAAAAATAAGAATAATAAGTATAGTAATTGTCGTTCTATCGATCATATAAGCATAATATGGCTAATAATATGAGTTAGATTGATAATAGTAACAGTATTAAGTATGGTAATTGTGGTTCTATCGATAATATAAGCATAATATGGCTAATAATATGAGTTAGAGTGATAATACTAAGAGTAGTGAGTATAGTAATTCTCATTCTATCGATCATATCTGCATAATATGGCTAATAATATGAGTTAGATTGATAATACTAAGAGTAGTGAGTATAGTAATTGTAGTTCTATCGGTCATATCTGCATAATATAGTTAATAATGTGAGTTAGATTCATAATAATATGAGAAATAAGTATAGTAATTGTCGTTCTATCGATCATATAAGCATAATATGGCTAATAATATGAGTTAGATTGATAATAATAAGAGTAATGAGTATAGTAATTGTAGTTCTATCGATCATATAAGCATAATATGGCTAATAATATGAGTTAGATTGATAATAATAAGAGTAATAAGTATAGTAATTGTCGCTCTATCGATCGCATAAGCATAATAAGGCTAATATTATGAGTTAGAGTGATAATACTAAGAGTAGTGAGTATAGTAATTCTCATTCTATCGATCATATAAGCATAATATGGCTAATAATATGAGTTAGATTGATAATAATAAGAGTAATGAGTATAGTAATTGTAGTTCTATCGATCATATAAGCATAATATGGCTAATAATATGAGTTAGATTGATAATAATATGAGAAATAAGTATAGTAATTGTCGTTCTATCGATCATATAAGCATAATATGGCTAATAATATGAGTTAGATTGATAATAATAAGAGTAATAAGTATAGTAATTGTCGTTCTATCGATCATATGAGCATAATATGGCTAATAATATGAGTTAGAGTGATAATACTAAGAGTAGTGAGTATAGTAATTCTCATTCTATCGATCATATAAGCATAATATGGCTAATAATATGAGTTAGATTGATAATAGTAACAGTAATAAGTATAGTAATTGTGGTTCTATCGATAATATAAGCATAATATGGCTAATAATATGAGTTAGAGTGATAATACTAAGAGTAGTGAGTATAGTAATTCTCATTCTATCGATCATATAAGCATAATATGGCTAATGATATGAGTTAGATTGATAATAGTAACAGAAATAAGTATAGTAATTGTCGTTCTATCGATAATATAAGCATAATATGGCTAACAATATGAGTTGGATTGATAATAATAAGAGTAATAAGTATAGTAATTGTCGCTCTATCGATCATATAAGCATAATAAGGCTAATATTATGAGTTCGAGTGATAATACTAAGAGTAGTGAGTATAGTAATTCTCATTCTATCGATCATATAAGCATAATATGGCTAATAATATGAGTTAGATTGATAATAATAAGAGTAATGAGTATAGTAATTGTAGTTCTATCGATCATATAAGCATAATATGGCTAATAATATGAGTTAGATTGATAATAATAAGAGTAATAAGTATAGTAATTGTCGTTCTATCGATCATATAAGCATAATGTGTCTAATAATATGAGTTAGAGTGATAATACTAAGAGTAGCGAGTATAGTAATTCTCATTCTATCGATCATATAAGCATAATATGGCTAATAATATGAGTTAGATTGATAATAGTAACAGTAATAAGTATGGTAATTGTGGTTCTATCGATAATATAAGCATAATATGGCTAATAATATGAGTTAGAGTGATAATACTAAGAGTAGTGAGTATAGTAATTCTCATTCTATCGATCATATAAGCATAATATGGCTAATAATATGAGTTAGATTGATAATAATAAGAGCAATAAGTACAGTAATTGTCGTTCTATCGATCATATCTGCATAATATGGTTAATAATATGAGTTAGATTGATAATAGTGAGTGTAATAAGTATAGTCATTGTAGTTCTATCGATCATATAAGCATAATATGGCTAATAATATGAGTCAGATTCATAATAATAAGAGTAATAAGTATAGTAATTGTCGTTCTATCGATCATTTAAGCATAATATGGCGAATAATATGAGTTGCGTTGATAAAAATAAGAATAATAAGTATAGTAATTGTCGTTCTATCGATCATATAAGCATAATATGGCTAATAATATGAGTTAGATTGATAATAATAAGAGTAATAAGTACAGTAATTGTCGTTCTATCGATCATATAAGCATAATAAGGCTAATATTATGAGTTAGAGTGATAATACTAAGAGTAGTGAGTATAGTAATCCTCATTCTATCGATCATATAAGCATAATATGGCTAATAATATGAGTTAGATTGATAATAATAACAGTAATAAGTATAGTTATTGTCGTTCTATCGATAATATAAGCATAATATGGCTAATAATATGAGTTAGATTGATAATAATAACAGTAATAAGTATAGTAATTGTGGTTCTATCGATAATATAAGCATAATATGGCTAATAATATGAGTTAGATTGATAATACTAAGAGTAGTGAGTATAGTAATTGTCGTTCTATCGATCATATAAGCATAATATGGCTAATAGTATGAGTTAGATCGATAATAATAAGAGTAATGAGTATAGTAATTGTAGTTCTATCGATCATATCTGCATAATATGGCTAATAATATGAGTTAGATTGATAATACTAAGAGTAGTGAGTATAGTAATTGTAGTTCTATCGGTCATATCTGCATAATATGGTTAATAATGAAAGTTAGATTCATAATAATAAGAGTAATAAGTATAGTAATTGTCGTTCTATCGATCATATAAGCATAATATGGCTAATAATATGAGTTAGAGTGATAATACTAAGAGTAGTGAGTATAGTAATTCTCATTCTATCGATCAAATAAGCATAATATGGCTAATAATATGAGTTAGAGTGATAATACTAAGAGTAGTGAGTATAGTAATTCTCATTCTATCGATCATATAAGCATAATATGGCTAATAATATGAGTTAGATTGATAATAGTAACAGTAATAAGTATAGTAATTGTGGTTCTATCGATAATATAAGCATAATATGGCTAATAATATGAGTTGGATTGATAATAATAAGAGTAATGAGTATAGTAATTGTAGTTCTATCGATCATATAAGCATAATGTGGCTAATAATATGAGTTAGATTGATAATACTAAGAGTAGCGAGTATAGTAATTCTCGTACTATCGATCATATAAGCATATTATGGCTAATAATATGAGTTAGATTGATAATACTAAGAGTAGCGAGTGTAGTAATTCTCGTTCTATCGATCATATAAGCATAATATGGCTAATAATATGAGTTAGATTGATAATAATAAGAGTAATAAGTACAGTATTTGTCGTTCTATCGATCATATAAGCATAATAAGGCTAATATTATGAGTTAGAGTGATAATACTAAGAGTAGTGAGTATAGTAATTCTCATTCTATCGATCATATAAGCATAGTATGGCTAATAATATGAGTTAGATTGATAATAATAAGAGTAATGAGTATAGTAATTGTGGTTCTATCGATAATATAAGCATAATATGGCTAATAATATGAGTTGGATTGATAATAATAAGAGTAATGAGTACAGTAATTGTCGTTCTATCGATCATATAAGCATAATATGGCTTACAATATGAGTTAGAGTGATAATACTAAGAGTAGTGAGTATAGTAATTCTCATTCTATCGATCATATAAGCATAATATGGCTAATAATATGAGTTAGAGTGATAATACTAAGAGTAGTGAGTATAGTAATTCTCATTCTATCGATCATATAAGCATAATATGGCTAATAATATGAGTTAGAGTGATAATACTAGGAGTAGTGAGTATAGTAATTCTCATTCTATCGATCATATAAGCATAATATGGCTAATGATATGAGTTAGATTGATAATAGTAACAGAAATAAGTATAGTAATTGTCGTTCTATCGATAATATAAGCATAATATGGCTAACAATATGAGTTGGATTGATAATAATAAGAGTAATAAGTATAGTAATTGTCGCTCTATCGATCATATAAGCATAATAAGGCTAATATTATGAGTTCGAGTGATAATACTAAGAGTAGTGAGTATAGTAATTCTCATTCTATCGATCATATAAGCATAATATGGCTAATAATATGAGTTAGATTGATAATAATAAGAGTAATGAGTATAGTAATTGTAGTTCTATCGATCATATAAGCATAATATGGCTAATAATATGAGTTAGATTGATAATAATAAGAGTAATAAGTATAGTAATTGTCGTTCTATCGATCATATAAGCATAATGTGTCTAATAATATGAGTTAGAGTGATAATACTAAGAGTAGCGAGTATAGTAATTCTCATTCTATCGATCATATAAGCATAATATGGCTAATAATATGAGTTAGATTGATAATAGTAACAGTAATAAGTATGGTAATTGTGGTTCTATCGATAATATAAGCATAATATGGCTAATAATATGAGTTAGAGTGATAATACTAAGAGTAGTGAGTATAGTAATTCTCATTCTATCGATCATATAAGCATAATATGGCTAATAATATGAGTTAGATTGATAATAATAAGAGTAATAAGTACAGTAATTGTCGTTCTATCGATCATATCTGCATAATATGGTTAATAATATGAGTTAGATTGATAATAGTGAGTGTAATAAGTATAGTCATTGTAGTTCTATCGATCATATAAGCATAATATGGCTAATAATATGAGTCAGATTCATAATAATAAGAGTAATAAGTATAGTAATTGTCGTTCTATCGATCATTTAAGCATAATATGGCGAATAATATGAGTTGCGTTGATAAAAATAAGAATAATAAGTATAGTAATTGTCGTTCTATCGATCATATAAGCATAATATGGCTAATAATATGAGTTAGATTGATAATAATAAGAGTAATAAGTACAGTAATTGTCGTTCTATCGATCATATAAGCATAATAAGGCTAATATTATGAGTTAGAGTGATAATACTAAGAGTAGTGAGTATAGTAATCCTCATTCTATCGATCATATAAGCATAATATGGCTAATAATATGAGTTAGATTGATAATAATAACAGTAATAAGTATAGTTATTGTCGTTCTATCGATAATATAAGCATAATATGGCTAATAATATGAGTTAGATTGATAATAATAACAGTAATAAGTATAGTAATTGTGGTTCTATCGATAATATAAGCATAATATGGCTAATAATATGAGTTAGATTGATAATACTAAGAGTAGTGAGTATAGTAATTGTCGTTCTATCGATCATATAAGCATAATATGGCTAATAGTATGAGTTAGATCGATAATAATAAGAGTAATGAGTATAGTAATTGTAGTTCTATCGATCATATCTGCATAATATGGCTAATAATATGAGTTAGATTGATAATACTAAGAGTAGTGAGTATAGTAATTGTAGTTCTATCGGTCATATCTGCATAATATGGTTAATAATGAAAGTTAGATTCATAATAATAAGAGTAATAAGTATAGTAATTGTCGTTCTATCGATCATATAAGCATAATATGGCTAATAATATGAGTTAGAGTGATAATACTAAGAGTAGTGAGTATAGTAATTCTCATTCTATCGATCAAATAAGCATAATATGGCTAATAATATGAGTTAGAGTGATAATACTAAGAGTAGTGAGTATAGTAATTCTCATTCTATCGATCATATAAGCATAATATGGCTAATAATATGAGTTAGATTGATAATAGTAACAGTAATAAGTATAGTAATTGTGGTTCTATCGATAATATAAGCATAATATGGCTAATAATATGAGTTGGATTGATAATAATAAGAGTAATGAGTATAGTAATTGTAGTTCTATCGATCATATAAGCATAATGTGGCTAATAATATGAGTTAGATTGATAATACTAAGAGTAGCGAGTATAGTAATTCTCGTACTATCGATCATATAAGCATATTATGGCTAATAATATGAGTTAGATTGATAATACTAAGAGTAGCGAGTGTAGTAATTCTCGTTCTATCGATCATATAAGCATAATATGGCTAATAATATGAGTTAGATTGATAATAATAAGAGTAATAAGTACAGTATTTGTCGTTCTATCGATCATATAAGCATAATAAGGCTAATATTATGAGTTAGAGTGATAATACTAAGAGTAGTGAGTATAGTAATTCTCATTCTATCGATCATATAAGCATAGTATGGCTAATAATATGAGTTAGATTGATAATAATAAGAGTAATGAGTATAGTAATTGTGGTTCTATCGATAATATAAGCATAATATGGCTAATAATATGAGTTGGATTGATAATAATAAGAGTAATGAGTACAGTAATTGTCGTTCTATCGATCATATAAGCATAATATGGCTTACAATATGAGTTAGAGTGATAATACTAAGAGTAGTGAGTATAGTAATTCTCATTCTATCGATCATATAAGCATAATATGGCTAATAATATGAGTTAGAGTGATAATACTAAGAGTAGTGAGTATAGTAATTCTCATTCTATCGATCATATAAGCATAATATGGCTAATAATATGAGTTAGAGTGATAATACTAGGAGTAGTGAGTATAGTAATTCTCATTCTATCGATCATATAAGCATAATATGGCTAATAATATGAGTTAGATTGATAATAGTAACAGTAATAAGTATGGTAATTGTGGTTCTATCGATAATATAAGCATAATATGGCTAATAATATGAGTTAGAGTGATAATACTAAGAGTAGTGAGTATAGTAATTCTCATTCTATCGATCATATAAGCATAATATGGCTAATAATATGAGTTAGATTGATAATAATAACAGTAATAAGTATAGTAATTGTGGTTCTATCGATAATATAAGCATAATGTGGCTAATAATATGAGTTAGATTAATAATACTAAGAGTAGTGAGTATAGTAATTGTCGTTCTATCGATCATATAAGCATAATATGGCTAATAGTATGAGTTAGATCGATAATAATAAGAGTAATGAGTATAGTAATTGTAGTTCTATCGATCATATCTGCATAATATGGCTAATAATATGAGTTAGATTGATAATACTAAGAGTAGTGAGTATAGTAATTGTAGTTCTATCGGTCATATCTGCATAATATGGTTAATAATGTGAGTTAGATTCATAATAATAAGAGTAATAAGTATAGTAATTGTCGTTCTATCGATCATATAAGGATAATATGGCTAATAATATGAGTTAGATTGATAATAATAAGAGTAATAAGTATAGTAATTGTCGTTCTATCGATCATATAAGCATAATATGGCTAATAATATGAGTTAGAGTGATAATACTAAGAGTAGTGAGTATAGTAATTCTCATTCTATCGATCATATAAGCATAATATGGCTAATAATATGAGTTAGAGTGATAATACTAAGAGTAGTGAGTATAGTAATTCTCATTCTATCGATCATATAAGCATAATATGGCTAATAATATGAGTTAGATTGATAACAGTAACAGTAATAAGTATAGTAATTGTGGTTCTATCGATAATATAAGCATAATATGGCTAATAATATGAGTTGGATTGATAATAATAAGAGTAATGAGTATAGTAATTGTAGTTCTATCGATCATATAAGCATAACGTGGCTAATAATATGAGTTGGATTGATAATACTAAGAGTAGCGAGTATAGTAATTCTCGTACTATCGATCATATAAGCATATTATGGCTAATAATATGAGTTAGATTGATAATACTAAGAGTAGCGAGTGTAGTAATTCTCGTTCTATCGATCATATAAGCATAATATGGCCAATAATATGAGTTAGATTGATAATAATAAGAGTAATAAGTACAGTATTTGTCGTTCTATCGATCATATAAGCATAATAAGGCTAATATTATGAGTTAGAGTGATAATACTAAGAGTAGTGAGTATAGTAATTCTCATTCTATCGATCATATAAGCATAATATGGCTAATAATATGAGTTAGATTGATAATAATAAGAGTAATGAGTATAGTAATTGTGGTTCTATCGATAATATAAGCATAATATGGCTAATAATATGAGTTGGATTGATAATAATAAGAGTAATGAGTACAGTAATTGTCGTTCTATCGATCATATAAGCATAATATGGCTAATAATATGAGTTAGAGTGATAATACTAAGAGTAGTGAGTATAGTAATTCTCATTCTATCGATCATATAAGCATAATATGGCTAATAATATGAGTTAGAGTGATAATACTAAGAGTAGTGAGTATAGTAATTCTCATTCTATCGATCATATAAGCATAATATGGCTAATAATATGAGTTAGATTGATAATAGTAACAGTAATAAGTATAGTAATTGTGGTTCTATCGATAATATAAGCATAATATGGCTAATAATATGAGTTGGATTGATAATAATAAGAGTAATGAGTATAGTAATTGTAGTTCTATCGATCATATAAGCATAACGTGGCTAATAATATGAGTTGGATTGATAATACTAAGAGTAGCGAGTATAGTAATTCTCGTACTATCGATCATATAAGCATATTATGGCTAATAATATGAGTTAGATTGATAATACTAAGAGTAGCGAGTGTTGTAATTCTCGTTCTATCGATCATATAAGCATAATATGGCCAATAATATGAGTCAGATTCATAATAATAAGAGTAATAAGTATAGTAATTGTCGTTCTATCGATCATTTAAGCATAATATGGCGAATAATATGAGTTGGGTTGATAAAAATAAGAATAATAAGTATAGTAATTGTCGCTCTATCGATCTTATAAGCATAATATGGCTATTAATATGAGTTAGATTGATAATAATATCAGTAATAAGTATAGTAATTGTGGTTCGATCGATAATATAACCATAATATGGCTAATAATATGAGTTAGATTGATAATACTAAGAGTAGTGAGTATAGTAATTCTCGTTCTATCGATCATATAAGCATAATATGGCTAATAATATGAGTTAGATTGATAATAATAAGAGTAATGAGTATAGTTATTGTCGTTCTATCGTTAATATAAGCATAATATGGCTAATAATATGAGTTAGATTGATAATAATAACAGTAGTAAGTATAGTAATTGTGGTTCTATCGATAATATAAGCATAATATGGCTAATAATATGAGTTAGATTGATAATACTAAGAGTAGTGAGTATAGTAATTGTCGTTCTATCGATCATATAAGCATAATATGGCTAATAATATGAGTTAGATTGATAATAATAAGAGCAATGAGTATAGTAATTGTAGTTCTATCGATCATATCTGCATAATATGGCTAATAATATAAGTTAGATTGATAATACTAAGAGTAGTGAGTATAGTAATTGTCGTTCTATCGATCATATAAGCATAATATGGCTAATAGTATGAGTTAGATCGATAATAATAAGAGTAATGAGTATAGTAATTGTAGTTCTATCGATCATATCTGCATAATATGGCTAATAATATGAGTTAGATTGATAACAATAACAGTAATATGTATAGTTATTGTCGTTCTATCGATAATATAAGCATAATATGGCTTATAATATGAGTTAGAGTGATAATAGTAAGTGTAATAAGTATAGTAAATGTTGTGCTATCAATCATATCTGCATAATATGGTTAATAATATGAGTTAGATTGATAATAGTGAGTGTAATAAGTATAGTAATTCTCGTACTATCGATCATATAAGCATATTATGGCTAATAATATGAGTTAGATTGATAATACTAAGAGTAGCGAGTGTAGTAATTCTCGTTCTATCGATCATATAAGCATAATATGGCTAATAATATGAGTCGGATTCATAATAATAAGAGTAATAAGTGTAGTAATTGTCGTTCTATCGATCATTTAAGCATAATATGGCGAATAATATGAGTTGGGTTGATAAAAATAAGAATAATAAGTATAGTAATTGTCGTTCTATCGATCATATAAGCATAATATGGCCAATAATATGAGTTAGATTGGTAATAATAAGAGTAATAAGTATAGTAATTCTCATTCTATCGATCATATAAGCATAATATGGCTAATAATATGAGTTAGATTGATAATAATATCAGTAATAAGTATAGTAATTGTGGTTCTATCGATAATATAACCATAATATGGCTAATAATATGAGTTGGAGTGATAATACTAAGAGTAGTGAGTATAGTAGTTCTCATTCTATCGATCATATAAGCATAATATGGCTAATAATATGAGTTAGAGTGATAATACTAAGAGTAGTGAGTATAGTAATTCTCATTCTATCGATCATATAAGCATAATATGGCTAATAATATGAGTTAGATTGATAATAGTAACAGTAATAAGTATAGTAATTGTGGTTCTATCGATAATATAAGCATAATATGGCTATTAATATGAGTTAGATTGATAATACTAAGAGTAGTGAGTATATTGATTGTCGTTCTATCGATCATATAAGCATAATATGGCTAATAATATGAGTTAGATTGATAATAATAAGAGTAATGAGTATAGTAATTGTACTTCTATCGATCATATCTGCATAATATGGTTAATAATATGAGTTAGAATGATAATAATAAGAGTAATAAGTATAGTAATTGTCGTTCTATCGATCATATCTGCATAATATGGTTAATAATATGAGTTAGATTGATAATAGTGAGTGTAATAAGTATAGTGAATGTCGTTCTATCGATCATATCAGCATAATATGGGTAATAATATGAGTTGGATTGATAATAATAAGAGTAATGAGTATAGTAATTGTAGTTCTATCGATCATATAAGCATAATATGTCTAATAATATGAGTTAGAGTGATAATACTAAGAGTAGTGAGTATAGTAATTCTCATTCTATCGATCATATAAGCATAATATGGCTAATGATATGAGTTAGATTGATAATAGTAACAGAAATAAGTATAGTAATTGTCGTTCTATCGATAATATAAGCATAATATGGCTAATAATATGAGTTAGATTCATAATAATAAGAGTAATAAGTATAGTAATTGTCGTTCTATCGATCATTTAAGCATAATATGGCGAATAATATGAGTTGGGTTGATAAAAATAAGAATAATAAGTATAGTAATTGTCGTTCTATCGATCATATAAGCATAATATGGCTAATAATATGAGTTAGATTGATAATAATAAGAGTAATAAGTACAGTAATTGTCGTTCTATCGATCATATAAGCATAATAAGGCTAACATTATGAGTTAGAGTGATAATACTAAGAGTAGTGAGTATGGAAATTCTCATTCTATCGATCATATAAGCATAATATGGCTAATAATATGAGTTAGATTGATAATAATAAGAGTAATGAGTATAGTAATTGTAGTTCTATCGATCATATAAGCATAATATGGCTAATAATATGAGTTAGATTGATAATAATAAGAGTAATAAGTATAGTAATTGTCGCTCTATCGATCATATAAGCATAATATGGCTAATAATATGAGTTAGAGTGATACTACTTATAGTAGTGAGTATAGTAATTCTCATTCTATCGATCATATCTGCATAATATGGCTAATAATATGAGTTAGATTGATAATACTAAGAGTAGTGAATATAGTAATTGTAGTTCTATCGGTCATATCTGCATAATATAGTTAATAATGTGAGTTAGATTCATAATAATATGAGAAATAAGTATAGTAATTGTCGTTCTATCGATCATATAAGCATAATATGACTAATAATATGAGTTAGATTGATAATAATAAGAGTAATAAGTATAGTAATTGTCGTTCTATCGCTCATATAAGCACAATATGGCTAATAATATGAGTTAGATTGATAATAATAAGAGTAATAAGTACAGTAATTGTCGTTCTATCGATCATATAAGCATAATAAGGCTAACATTATGAGTTAGAGTGATAATACTAAGAGTAGTGAGTATGGAAATTCTCATTCTATCGATCATATAAGCATAATATGGCTAATAATATGAGTTAGATTGATAATAATAAGAGTAATGAGTATAGTAATTGTAGTTCTATCGATCATATAAGCATAATATGGCTAATAATATGAGTTAGATTGATAATAATAAGAGTAATAAGTATAGTAATTGTCGCTCTATCGATCATATAAGCATAATATGGCTAATAATATGAGTTAGAGTGATACTACTTATAGTAGTGAGTATAGTAATTCTCATTCTATCGATCATATCTGCATAATATGGCTAATAATATGAGTTAGATTGATAATACTAAGAGTAGTGAATATAGTAATTGTAGTTCTATCGGTCATATCTGCATAATATAGTTAATAATGTGAGTTAGATTCATAATAATATGAGAAATAAGTATAGTAATTGTCGTTCTATCGATCATATAAGCATAATATGACTAATAATATGAGTTAGATTGATAATAATAAGAGTAATGAGTATAGTAATTGTAGTTCTATCGATCATATAAGCATAATATGGCTAATAATATGAGTTAGATTGATAATAGTAACAGTAATAAGTATGGTAATTGTGGTTCTATCGATAATATAAGCATAATATGGCTAATAATATGAGTTAGAGTGATAATACTAAGAGTAGTGAGTATAGTAATTCTCATTCTATCGATCATATCTGCATAATATGGCTAATAATATGAGTTAGATTGATAATACTGAGAGTAGTGAGTATAGTAATTGTAGTTCTATCGGTCATATCTGCATAATATAGTTAATAATTTGAGTTAGATTCATAATAATATGAGAAATAAGTATAGTAATTGTCGTTATATCGATCATATAAGCATAATATGGCTAATAATATGAGTTAGATTGATAATAATAAGAGTAATAAGTATAGTAATTGTCGTTCTATCGATCATATGAGCATAATATGGCTAATAATATGAGTTAGAGTGATAATACTAAGAGTAGTGAGTATATTAATTCTCATTCTATCGATCATATAAGCATAATATGGCTAATAATATGAGTTAGAGTGATAATACTAAGAGTAGTGAGTATAGTAATTCTCATTCTATCGATCATATAAGCATAATATGGCTAATAATATGAGTTAGATTGATAATAGTAACAGTAATAAGTATAGTAATTGTGGTTCTATCGATAATATAAGCATAATATGGCTAATAATATGAGTTAGAGTGATAATACTAAGAGTAGTGAGTATAGTAATTCTCATTCTATCGATCATATAAGCATAATATGGCTAATGATATGAGTTAGATTGATAATAGTAACAGAAATAAGTATAGTAATTGTCGTTCTATCGATAATATAAGCATAATATGGCTAATAATATGAGTTAGATTCATAATAATAAGAATAATAAGTATAGTTATTGTCGTTCTATCGTTAATATAAGCATAATATGGCTAATAATATGAGTTAGATTGATAATAATAACAGTAGTAAGTATAGTAATTGTGGTTCTATCGATAATATAAGCATAATATGGCTAATAATATGAGTTAGATTGATAATACTAAGAGTAGTGAGTATAGTAATTGTCGTTCTATCGATCATATAAGCATAATATGGCTAATAATATGAGTTAGATTGATAATAATAAGAGTAATGAGTATAGTAATTGTAGTTCTATCGATCATATCTGCATAATATGGCTAATAATATGAGTTAGATTGATAATACTAAGAGTAGTGAGTATAGTAATTGTAGTGCTATCGGTCATATCTGCATAATATAGTTAATAATGTGAGTTAGATTCATAATAATATGAGAAATAAGTATAGTAATTGTCGTTCTATCGATCATATAAGCATAATATGGCTAATAATATGAGTTAGATTGATAATAATAAGAGTAATAAGTATAGTAATTGTCGTTCTATCGATCATATGAGCATAATATGGCTAATAATATGAGTTAGAGTGATAATACTAAGAGTAGTGAGTATAGTAATTCTCATTCTATCGATCATATAAGCATAATATGGCTAATAATATGAGTTAGAGTGATAATACTAAGAGTAGTGAGTATAGTAATTCTCATTCTATCGATCATATAAGCATAATATGGCTAATAATATGAGTTAGATTGATAATAGTAACAGTAATAAGTATAGTAATTGTGGTTCTATCGATAATAGAAGCATAATATGGCTAATAATATGAGTTAGAGTGATAATACTAAGAGTAGTGAGTATAGTAATTCTCATTCTATCGATCATATAAGCATAATATGGCTAATGATATGAGTTAGATTGATAATAGTAACAGAAATAAGTATAGTAATTGTCGTTCTATCGATAATATAAGCATAATATGGCTAATAATATGAGTTAGATTCATAATAATAAGAGTAATAAGTATAGTAATTGTGGTTCTATCGATAATAGAAGCATAATATGGCTAATAATATGAGTTAGATTGATAATACTAAGAGTAGTGAGTATAGTAATTGTCGTTCTATCGATCATATAAGCATAATATGGCTAATAATATGAGTTAGATTGATAATACTAAGAGTAGTGAGTATAGTAATTGTCGTTCTATCGATCATATAAGCATAATATGGCTAATAATATGAGTTACATTGATAATAATAAGAGTAATAAGTACAATAATTGTCGTTCTATCGATCATATAAGCATAATATGGCTTATAATATGAGTTAGAGTGATAATACTAAGAGTAGTGAGTATAGTAATTCTCATTCTATCGATCATATAAGCATAATATGTCTAATAATATGAGTTAGATTGATAACAATAACAGTAATATGTATAGTTATTGTCGTTCTATCGATAATATAAGCATAATATGGCTAATAATATGAGTTAGATTGATAATACGAAGAGTAGTGAGTATAGTAATTGTCGTTCTATCGATCATGTAAACATAATATGACTAATAATATGAGTTAGATTGATAATAGTAAGTGTAATAAGTATAGTAAATGTTGTGCTATCGATCATATCTGCATAATATGGTTAATAATATGAGTTAGATTGATAATAATAAGAGTAATAAGTATAGCAATTGTCGTTCTATCGATCATATCTGCATAATATGGTTAATAATATGAGTTAGATTGATAATAGTGAGTGTAATAAGTATAGTAATTGCAGTTCTATCGATCATATAAGCATAATATGGCTAATAATATGAGTCAGATTCATAATAATAAGAGTAATAAGTATAGTAATTGTCGTTCTATCGATCATTTAAGCATAATATGGCGAATAATATGAGGTGGGATGATAAAAATAAGAATAATAAGTATAGTAATTGTCGTTCTATCGATCATATAAGCATAATATGGCTATTAATATGAGTTAGATTGATAATAATATCAGTAATAAGTATAGTAATTGTGGTTCTATCGATAATATAACCATAATATGGCTAATAATATGAGTTAGATTGATAATACTAAGAGTAGTGAGTATAGTAATTCTCATTCTATCGATCATATAAGCATAATATGGCTAATAATATGAGTTAGAGTGATAATACTAAGAGTAGTGAGTATAGTAATTCTCATTCTATCGATCATATAAGCATAATATGGCTAATAATATGAGTTAGATTGATAATAGTAACAGTAATAAGTATAGTAATTGTGGTTCTATCGATAATAGAAGCATAATATGGCTAATAATATGAGTTAGAGTGATAATACTAAGAGTAGTGAGTATAGTAATTCTCATTCTATCGATCATATAAGCATAATATGGCTAATGATATGAGTTAGATTGATAATAGTAACAGAAATAAGTATAGTAATTGTCGTTCTACCGATAATATAAGCATAATATGGCTAATAATATGAGTTAGATTCATAATAATAAGAGTAATAAGTATAGTAATTGTGGTTCTATCGATAATAGAAGCATAATATGGCTAATAATATGAGTTAGATTGATAATACTAAGAGTAGTGAGTATAGTAATTGTCGTTCTATCGATCATATAAGCATAATATGGCTAATAATATGAGTTAGATTGATAATACTAAGAGTAGTGAGTATAGTAATTGTCGTTCTATCGATCATATAAGCATAATATGGCTAATAATATGAGTTACATTGATAATAATAAGAGTAATAAGTACAATAATTGTCGTTCTATCGATCATATAAGCATAATATGGCTTATAATATGAGTTAGAGTGATAATACTAAGAGTAGTGAGTATAGTAATTCTCATTCTATCGATCATATAAGCATAATATGGCTAATAATATGAGTTAGATTGATAACAATAACAGTAATATGTATAGTTATTGTCGTTCTATCGATAATATAAGCATAATATGGCTAATAATATGAGTTAGATTGATAATACTAAGAGTAGTGAGTATAGTAATTGTCGTTCTATCGATCATGTAAACATAATATGACTAATAATATGAGTTAGATTGATAATAGTAAGTGTAATAAGTA